>NC_057809.1:341546697-341839242 GCF_018294505.1 Triticum aestivum
AGTTTTTCTCTCTAAGTCCCCAGGAAACCATCTCATGCGTGCCCCTTTGACATACCATAACTTCGTGCTCGTAGCTCCGTTTTGTGCGTATGATATGTCAAAATGTTCATCATGTGATGCTCTTCATACTAGTGTCATTTGGATGCATGTTACTGTCCATATTGATGTCCTAATCATCCTTGCAAAAGTGCTAAATGATGTTGTCTGCTGGAATCCATCATAACTTATTGATTTGTCTTTTTCATAGCATTTTGTGCGTTCTTCTTTTCAGCATCATGTCTACATGTTTTAGGAGCATCTTCATGCCATCTTTACATTGGTGCAATCCTTGTATTTTTATGTGCCCTATGGTGACTAGCAAAAGCATGTAAAGTAGGCCACTTGATGTTGTTGTTTTCAGCTACTTAGTTTTTCTGCTATCTTGACTTGTTGCCACAAGTAAATCCGTGCATTTTTGAATGAAGTTCAATGATGGAGTTTTGATGATATGGTTATGCTCTATCCATTCATGTCTCTATTTATAATTATGGGGTACTGTAGCTTGTCATTACCATGGTCTCCTTTTGCTAAATATTGTTGTTGTCAGTTTGTTAACAGGAAGTGCATTTTTCCATGTGTTTTTGCTAGTGATCCATGCACCCTATGACTATGCTCTTACCATGTTTAGCTTCATAGATGTGTCTTATTACTGGTACTTACCTTGTGATGCCACTTTGTGGTGAGTTCCATGAGCTTCCAATGTTGCTATCATGAATCTGTTTCTGACATGTCTTGTTTTTCCACTGTCTGAATCTGTTCATATCACTTGCCATGTTTGCATTGATGCTACCATCTTTCCTATGCATCTTTGGATCAAGTTTAGTAAGGGATTTTTTTCATTTCCTTTAGTACTAGCATGCCGTGCTCAAGTTTTCCATGATAGGTTCTTGTAGCATGTAGTTTACTAGCTCTAAACTTTGCTACCTGATGCTGTCTATGCCATGTTCAGGATTTTCCTTGGGCCTGCAAGCTATTGCCGAAGATTTGTTGAGAATTTCTCAAAGATTGTTAAGCCTCTTTCCAACCTCCTCCAGAAGCATGTCAAGTATTCCTGAACTCCTGAGTGTGATGTTGCTTTCAACACTCTCAAAGAGAAACTCCTCACAGCTCCTGTCCTAACTCCTGATGAGTCCAAGCCATACGAAGTTTTCTGTGATGCCTCGTTGCAAGGTCTCGGTGTGGTGTTAATGCAAGAGAAGAAATTTGTGGCCTATACTTCTCGTCAGTTTAAGCCGAATGAAAGGAACTACCCCACTCATGATCTTGAGTTGGCGGCAGTTGTCCATGCATTAATAACATGGAGACATCTCTTGTTGGGAAGGCAAGTGGACATTTTCAGCAATCATAAGAGCCTCAAATATATCTTTAATCAACCCAACCTCAACCTCCAGCAAACTCGTTGGGTCGAAATGATTCAAGAGTACAATGCAAGTATTGAATACACTCTAGGCAAGGCTAATGTGATTGCAGATGCTTTGAGCAGAAAGGCTTATTGCAACAGCTTAATTCTCAAGCCATTCCAACCGGATCTTTGTGAAGAATTTCGAAAGCTCAACCTCCAAGTTGTTACTCGAGGTTTTCTTGCAAACCTTCAAGTCACTCCAAATTTGGAAGATCAAATTCATGAGGCACAACTCCTTGATGCCATGGTGAAGAAGGTGAAACAGGGTGTTGCCAAGGGCTTACCCACATACATGTGCTATCACATTGATGACAAGGACACGTTATTCTTTGAGGACTGGATTGTGGTTCCTAAAGGTGATCTAAGGAAGGTCATAATGAATGCAGCACACAGTTCTATTCTTTCCATTCATCCAGGTAGTTCGAAGATGTACCATGACCTCAAGCAATCGTATTGGTGGACTCGAATGAAACGAGAGATTGCTCAATTCATGAATGAATGTGATGTCTGTCGAAGGGTGAAAGTAGAACATCAACGACCAGCTGGTCTCCTCCAACCTCTTGCTATTCCGCAATGGAAGTTTGATCATATTGAAATGAACTTTGTCACTAGATTTCCCAAGTCCAAGCGTGGGAATGATGCTATCTTCATTGTCATTGAGAACGTTACTAAAGTGGCTCATTTCCTTCCAATCAAAGAATCTATCACGGCAACTCAGTTGGCAGAGCTATATAACTCTAGAATTGTCTCGTTGCATGGAATTCCGCAATTGATCTCTTCAGACCGTGGAAGCATTTTCACTTCCATGTTCTAGGACTCCTTCTAGAAGGCCATGGGCATCAACATTCGCTTCAACAGGGCTTTCCATCTCCAACAAGTGGCCAAGTCGAGAGAGTCAATCAAATCCCCGAAGACATGCTAAGAGCTTGTGTCATCTCTTTTGGTATGAAGTGGGAAGATTGCCTCCCATATGCCGAGTTCTCCGACAAAAACAGCTTCCAAGCAAGTACGGGCAAGGCCCCATTTGAAATTCTTTATGGAAGAAAGTGTCGTACTCCTCTCAGTTGGTCCGAGACTAGTGAACGCCAACCTCTTGGCAATGACTTGATCACAGAAGCTGAAGAAATGTGTAAAGTCATCCGTGAAAATCTCAAAGCCACGCAATCGTGCCAGAAGAGCTACTATGATAGCAAGCACCGTGACTTGGCTTTCAAGATCGGAGAGCATGTCTACCTCCAAGTCTCTCCCATGAAAGGCACTCAAAGCTTTGCTATCAAAGAGAAGCTTGTTGCGAGATACGTGGGTTCTTTCAAGATCATTGCCAAAAGAGGCGACCTCGCCTATGAACTTGAGCTTCTGTCCAACTTCTCAAATGTGCACGATGTGTTTCACATGTCACAGCTTCACAAGTGCTTCAAGACACCCGAGCGCACTGTCAACTTCAAGGAGATTGACCTCCAAGAAGACTTGTCTTATCATGAGCATCCCGTTGCCATTCTTGAAGAAAATGAGCGCAAGACTCACAACAAGTCAATCAAATTCCTGAAAGTTAAGTGGTTCCACCATTCCGACCAAGGAGCTACTTGGCAGCGCGCGGATCACCTCTGTTCTGAATATCCGAAGTTCTTTCAGTCCTAGATCTCGGGTCAAGATCCTCTTGTAGTGGTGGAGAGTTGTAACATACTGGATGTGACATTCCATAATTGTTACTCCAACTCTTGCCATTTCCAGTTAGGTTTTATGTTTGTCCTCCGTGATTGGGTTTTGTCTTTGTTTTGCATTTTGTTCATGGCATGCATTTCATATGATGTCATCATGTGCATCTCATTTGCATTCGTGTTCGTCTCATGCATCCGGACATTTTCCTTGTTGTCTATTTCAGAATCCGAAACTCACACATGCACCCGTTGCACCTCTTAGATCTCATTTCGTGAGCGGGAGAAAAACGTTCTCAGAATGGACCGAGATTTTTCAAGTGGCCTTGGTACATCACCGGTAGGCCGCCTGTCAAATTTCGATTCATTTGGAGGTCGTTTCATGCCCCAACGGTTAACCGTGTAACCATCGAAACCCCTCTCTCCTTGCAGCCCAACACCACTCCACAACACCAACTAGCCCATCCAACCCCCTCCATGCTCTCCGTCATTGGATCAAGATCGTGCGGGCATAAACCGCACCTCAAAACTCCTCTCCTAGATCCCTCTACCTATAAAAAGTCCTCCCCCGTCAAAATCCTGGAGCAAACCCTAGTTCCACCCTCTCCCTCCGTGTCGGACGCGTCCAACCGCCGCCCAGGGCCAACTCCGTCGCGCCACGTGGCCTCCGCCCGCTCCCACCGCTGCAGGCCCGCCAGGCTCGTGCTGGGCCCTCCCGCCCCGCGCGCCCGAGCCGCCGCCTCGCTCCGCTTCGGTCTCCGCACGGCCACCGCCCGCCACCGACTGCGCCCGCCTGCACCACCGTCCACCGCAGGACCCCTCGTTGGCGTTGCCTCCGGTCAGATCCGGGTCGGCGCCGCCAGGATCTGGCGACCCGGACCACCCCGGCCTTCTCCGGCCACCCCCTCGTCGTCCACCTCCGCACCGGCCGGCTCCGGCGAACTCGGCCTCACCTTGGTTCGCACGCACGAACGAACCCTAGATCTTGGGGTAGTTTTTCTCTCTAAGTCCCTAGGAAATCCATCTCATCTGTGCCCCTTTGACATGCCATAAGTTCGTGCTCGTAACTCTGTTTTGTGCGTATGATATGTCAAAATGTTCATCGCGTGATGCTCTTCATGCTAGTGTCATTTGCATGCATGTTATCATCCACATTGATGACCTAATCATTGTTGCAAAAGTGCTAAATGATGTTGTCTGCTGGAGTCCATCATAACATGCTGATTTGTCTTCATAGCATTTTGTGTGTGCATCTTTTGAGCATCATGTCTACATGTTTTAGGAGCATATTCATGCCATCTTTACAGATATGCAACCCTTGTATTTTTATGTGCCCTGTTGTAACGCCCTCGATGCGGCTATATCTCCCACGTGTCGAAGCACGACTTAGAGGCATAACCGCATTGAAAGCAATGTCGCAAGTGAGGTAATCTTCACACAACCCATGTAATACATAAGGGAAAGAGATAAATAGTTGGCTTACAATCGCCACTTCACACAATTACATGAATAAAGCATTACATCATCCAAATACAATCAAGGCCCGACTACGGAGCCAAAATAAAAGAAGAACCCCAAATGCGACAAAGGTCCCTGATCGACCCCAACTAGGCTCCACTACTAATCAACTAGAACAAAACAACACAAAGGACAAGATCTTCATCGAGCTCCTCCTGAGCTTGGTTGCATCATCTGCACGGACTCATCGGCACCTGCAAGCTGGTTTTGGAAGTATCTGTGAGCCACGGGGACTCAGCAATCTCGCACCCTCGCGATCAAGACTATTTAAGCTTATGGGTAAGGTAAAGGTATGAGGTGGAGCTACAGCAAGCGACTAGCATATATGGTGGCTAACATACGCAAATGAGAGCGAGAAGAGAAGGCAAAGCACGGTCGATAAAAGTATGATCAAGAAGTGATCCTAGAACAACCTACATCAAGCATAACTCCAACACCGTGTTCACATCCCGGACTCCGCCGGAAAGAGACCATCACGGTTACACACGCGGTTGATGCATTTTAATTAAGGTCAACTTCAGTTTTCTACAACCGGACATTAACAAATTCCCATCTGCCCATAACCGCGGGCACGGCTTTCGAAAGTTCAAATCCCTGTAGGGGAGTCCCAACTTAGCCCATCACAAGCTCTCACGGTCAACGAAGGATATACCTTCTCCCTAGACATTCCGATCAGACTCGGCATCCCGGTTCTACAAGACAACTTCGACAATGGTAAAACAAATCCAGCAACACCGCCCGAATGTGCCGACAAATCCCGATAGGAGCTGCACATATCTCGTTCTCAGGGCACACCGGATGAGCAGTCCGTACAACTAAAACCAGCCCTCGAGTTTCCCCGAGGTGACGCTGCAAGGGGCTCTAGTTTGGACCAACACTCAGAGGAGCACTGGCCCGGGGGGGTTAAAATAATGATGACCCTTGGGTGCGCGACCCCCAAGGGAAAAGAAAAGGCTAGGTGGCGAATGGTAAAACCAATGTTGGGCATTGCTGGAAGAGTTTTATTCAAGGCGAACTGTCAAGGGGTTCCCATTATTACCCAACCGCGTAAGGAACGCAAAATCCGGGAACATAACACCGATATGACGGAAAACTAGGGCGGCAAGAGTGGAACAAAACACCAAGCATAAGGCCGAGCCTTCCACCCTTTACCAAGTATATAGATGCATTAATTAAATAAGATATATTGTGATATCCCAACAAGTAAACATGTTCCAAAAAGGAACAACATCTCCATGTTCCAACAAGGAACAAACTTCAATCTTCACCTGCAACTAACAATGCTATAAGAGTGGCTGAGCAAAGCGGTAACATAGCCAAACAACGGTTTGCTAGGTCAAGGTGGGTTAGAGGCTTGGTTCAACAATATAGGAGGCATGATAAGAAAGTGGTAGGTATCACAGCATAGGCATAGCAAAAGAGCAAGCAACTAGCAAGTAAAGATAGAAGTGATTTCGAGGGTATGGTCATCTTGCCTGAAATCCCGCAAGGAAGAAGAATGAGTCCATGAAGAAGACAAACGGACATAGCCAACGGATCCTCACAAAACGACATTATCGGAAACAACCCGAAGAAGCAACACCGGAAAAAGCAAACAACATAGTAAACAACCATCACATAAGCATGTTTGAACCTGTTAATGGATGAATTGGCCGTATCTCAGTGTTCATCTTTTGTCAAGCATTATGAGTGGATCGCTGCCATGTATTTTGTTGCCATGTTTGAGTGTTGTAGCATAATTATCTTGATGCATTTAGATGGCTACTTGCGGTTTATCGCAGACCGGTGCCATATTTGTTTTGCTTGCCTTTCCCAAACCGTGCATCCGATTACGGTGATCTTTATATCGATTTCAATCGAAATCATCTCCTGTTTCCAGTGGCACTCTTGGATTTCCAAGTTGAGTCCAGGTTCATTCTTTCCGTTGCAAATCATGCATATGCATCGCATACCGCATCCCGCATATCATACCAGGTCTTGTTTTACCTTTGTCGAAATGTCTTGTAACCGGGATTCCGAGTCTGATCGGGTCTTCCCGCTAGAAGGAATATCCTTCGTTGACCGTGAGAGCTTGTGATGGGCTAAGTTGGGACACCCCTGCAGGGATTTGAACTTTCGAAAGCCGTGCCCACGGTTATGGGCAGATGGGAATTTGTTAATGTCCGGTTGTAGAAAACTTGAAGATGACCTTAATTAAAATACATCAACCGCGTGTGTTGCCGTGATGGTCTCTTCTCGGTGGAGTCCGGGAAGTGAACACGGTGTTGGAGTAATGCTTGATGTAGGTTGTTTTAGGATCACTTCTTGATCACAGTTTCTCGATCGTGCTTTGCCTTCTCTTCTCGTTCTCTTTTGCGAATAGGTTAGCCACCATATATGCTAGTCGCTTGCTGCAGCTCCACCTCATACCTTTTACCCTTCCTATAAGCTTAAATAGTCTTGATCGCGAGGGTGTGAAATTCCTGAGTCCCCGTGACTCACCGATACTTCCAAAACCAATTTGCAGGTGCCGATGATACCGTGCAGATGACGCAACCAAGCTCAAGGAGGAGCTCGATGAAGATCTTGTCCTTTGTGTTGTTTCGTTCTAGTTGATCAGTAGTGGAGCCCAGTTGGGGTCGATCGGGGATCTGTGTACCATTTGGGGTAGTCTTCTTTTATTTTGGTTCTGTAGTCGGACCTTGATTATATCTGGATGATGTAATGATTTATTCATGTAATTGTGTGAAGTGGCGATTGTAAGCTAACTATGTATCTCTTTCCCTTATGTATTAGATGGGTTGTGTGAAGATTACCTCACTTGCGGTATTGCTTTCAATGCGGTTATGCCTCTAAGTCGTGCTTCGACACGTGAGAGATATAGCCGCATCGAGGGCGATACAAGTTGGTAATCAGAGCCTTCCTCGACCTTAGGAGCACCCTGCTTGATCGAATCGCCGGCGTTATTGAGTCTAGAAATGTTTTGAGTCATTAGGAATTATATATCGGATATTTTAGGAATTATTTTTACTCCTCAGTCCCTTCGTCGCTCTGGTGAGGCATCCTGACGGAGAGTTTTGACTCTTCTCTTCTCAAAATTCACTAAAAAAATTTAGTATCATGCGGGTATCTTGGAATCATTCCGATGGTTTTGTGACGAGAACATTGTTCTTGGTGCCTCCTGTCATTTAGGGGTTCTGGCAGTGTCCCGGGGAGTTGAGCTCCGAGGTGTTGTCGTCACAATTTTATCATTGCAGTTCTGGAATACCTGAGTTTAGTTTCGCGGACATCAAAAATTTCTTTTATGCAGTTGTTGGTGAGATAACCTCGACGCCACCCAGTACTGGGGCGGGAGTTCGGGAGTATTGCCATAACTCGTATAACGGATGCTTTTCGAAGGTTGAGGTAGATGATTTCTGAAGGTTTCTTGGTTATGTGTTGAAGGATGGTGTCGGGGAGACTGATCCACGAACACCTATGGGGCCGGCGGACCGGGCCCCTTTCGGTTCGGCGGGGGGCGGAGATCGCATGAAGAGCAGATCGAGGCGAAGCACACGAGCTGTTTACCCAGCTTCAGAGCTCTCCGGAGAGATAACACTCCTACTGCTTCTTGTCTGGTTGTATTATGTTCTTGCTCGCGAGAGCTAAGTGTTTTCTGGCTCACGAATGAATCGAACTGAACCCCCTCTACGTTGCGCATGGGCCTCCTTTTATATGCTAAAGGGGTCACCGATAGGTGGCAACGCAGAGAAGGGTACAAATGTAAAAAGCGAGGTGGTTGGTACAGTTACTTGTACAGTGCACCCTACCTAACCCTGATGGCAGGGGACAAGGGCATTAAATGCCCGTCTGGGTCGCCCAAACAGTGCAGAAAAGGACCGTTAGGGGCGCCACCGTTCGCCCCGATGGCGATCTTGTCAGCTTCGCATGCCACTGCGCACCGCTGGCTGCACAGCCTCCCGCCACGCGCGCCTGGAGAGGCCCCCAGAGCGACACGTTGGTGGATGCGCTGGAGCGTGGGCACAGATTGGCCGCCTGCCGCGGCAAGCGCCTTGCCGCTGTTGTCATCTGGTCGGGTCCGGAAGCTTGTCGCTCACCGGGCTTCGAGGTACCTTGGTTGGTCTTCCCGGCAAGCTCCTCTTGCCGGGGCCTTGTTGCCTTGCCGGAGTGCGTGGCGCGTCGCGGCAAGTTCCTTGGAGTGCCTTGGTTGGCCTTCCCGGCAAGCTCCTCTTGCCGGGGCCTTGTCTTCTGAGCTTAAATACTTTGTTCTTGAATGGCTCCAAGGGAACCACGGAGGATCTTGGTGTTAGCCCGGCAAGCCTTGCCGCGGGGTGCTGCAACTGCCCGTGCACAAGTTCGGGGTAGTAGGGTACCCCTATTCTAGTACACCGACAGGAGCCGCCGGGCCTGGGCCAGACACGGTGCCGAGCGTTGTTGGGCCAGGCCCAAGACAGTGCACGGGCACATGTGGACTGGGCCACGCTGAATCTCGCTCCGTATCCACCGCGTTCTCCCCTAACGGCACGTGTTGAATGCGGCATCGTGGGAGAGATCATGGGTGGTTCTTTATTCGGAAGGGCGAAACGTCCGCCCCGTCCCTCTTTATAAGCAGAGGAAACATGGCTCCGAAAGCCGACAAGGGAAAGGGCGTGAAGTCGGCCGAGGCGCAGCGGCTCGCAGCGCTGCGGAAGGAGCGGGCGATCTTCTCCCCCCAGCTCAGCGTGAAGGAGCTGAGGGAGTACTTCTACCTCTTTTGGGCGACGGAGACGCGTGCGCATCCGCGCACGAGGGTACTCCCGGCTGCTGCCTCGGAGCTGGCTCCAAACGGGTACCCATTCTTCGCGCTATTCTTCTATTGCGGGCTCTGCCCGCCCTTCTCGGAGTTCTTCTGCGATATCATGAACACCTACGGCTTCCGCCTCCTTGACTTCACCCCCAACGCCGTTCTGACCATGGCAGTTTTCGCACATTTGTGCGAAAACTTTGTCGGAGTCCATCCCAATGTTGCCCTTTTCCGCCACTTCTTCATACCTCGGGTAGAGAGAGGAGAGCCGCTTGCCGGAGGGATCGCCTGGATCTCGAGAGTCGGCAAGAAGGAGGCGTACTTGGAGGGTGAGCTCCGCAGCAAGTGGGATGAGTGGAGAGCGGAGTGGTGCTGGATCATCGAGGAGAATCCGCAGCCCTTCACCACCATGCGCCAAGCTCCGATAGTGCGCGGCAATGACTGGAGCAACGTGGCCCCGGAAGACGAGAGGCTGAAGATCGCCATTACTAGGATCCTTCGCCTCAGGCTTGCCGGGCTCACTGTAGGCGCTGTAGGTGCAGATTTCCTCCGCCGCCGCATCGCCCCCCTGCAGGAGAGGGGGAGGCCCACCTGGGAATTCAAGAACTCGGCGGACATCATGAGGCTGCGGCCGGGCCTCAACTACAACTTCACCGTCTTGGAGCTGGATGCAATGCTCCTGGAGTTGTTCAAACGCGACCCCCAACACCCATTCATGCTGCCGAGGGGCGTCGTCCCATTATGCAACAATTCTTCGCTTGACCGGATCCGCGCCATGATGCCGTTGTGCGATTCACACAGAATCGTTCCAACTTGGCAAGAGCCTGCAGATGACATCGTGCAAGCGTTCTTCGACAACTTGGAAGAAGTGCCGGTCCACGCTGACGAGCAGAAGAGCCTCACCCGTGACACCACCGACGAGGAGCTGCAGCGCATCGCCACTAGGGCGGAAGAGGTTGCGGCCGCAGCTGCCGCGGGCATGTTCGGGTTCACCGTGGAGGAGGCGGAGGCGGCAGAGGCGGAAAACCTTGCTGAGCGCGCGGAGTTCATTGGCGAGGAAGAGCCTGCCGGTTCTGAAGCTGAGCGGAGCGAGGCTGGCGAGGAAGAGCCTGAGCCTTCAAAAGGCTTGCCGCAGGCGGAGCCCCTGGCCCCGCCAAGAAGGCGTCTTCGCAGGGGCGCGGACGTAGCGGGGCGGCAGCCGGGTCAACAACCGCCGAGCCGTGCGACGCGCTCTACCGCGGCAACCAATGTTGCCGCGGGAGCGCCCCACGCAGCAGCGGCAACTGGAGCGGGATCTTCCCGGGCCACCGCCACCGCCCCCGCCAAGCGGGCAAGGGATCCTACTCCGCTGCCTCGCCGCACCGGAGGAGGGCCGGACTTCGATCTTTCCGCTCTCAGCTCCGACTAGGAGGAAGAAGAGTAAGTTTCTTTGGTGCTCTTGTAGTTCTTCAATCTTGCTGTTTATATCTTGTATCTGACTTGTTTCAATCTGGACTCCTTTCTTTTCAGGACGCTGGCCCAGAGAGCGGCGAAGAGGGCCAAGGCCGCGGTGATTGTCATCGATGATGACCCCACCGTGTCAGCAGGAGGTGGGTCCGAGACCACCTTGACGGACCCAGCAATCACTCCTCAAAGCAGCCCCCAGCGTAAGTTCATAGTTAGCTTTCTGTTGTCGGGTGCGCATGAGTGCTTTTTCCATTGTTGATATCTTGCTTGTTGATTTGTGTAGGAACAGAGCAGCCACATCAGGAGCGCCCGGAAGCTGGTCCCGAAGTGCCATCTGCTTCGACTACGCCGCCAAGGGAGGGGTTCCCGGTAAGGGAGCGCTCTCCGGCAAGGGAGATCTCTCCGGCAAGGGGCAGCACCGTCGATCCTACGGCGGCCGAGACCGCAACTGCAGATCTTGGCGCAGGTAATTCACTTGTCCAAAAACTTTCCCTTGGGTTCTTCTTCTTCTGATTTTCTTCTCTTGGATTTTTGATTGATTTTTCTCCCTTCTTCGTTCTTCAGACCCATCTGCAGCTGAGCCAATGGAGACAGAGGGTGCCAGCGGGGAAGGCGTGCATGGCAGCACTGACAACGCCGCCGCCAACGAAGAAGGGGCCGGTGCTAATGAGACCGCCGGCGATGAGGCCGCCAAGGCTGCCGCCGCAGAAGCTGGCGAGGGGTCAGGCGATCGCACTGACGACCCTGAGGCCGCAGGAGCGCCAGGCGCTGCGCCGACCGCCGATCCCTCTGCCGCTGCTGCGGGGCCGGGTTCCGAGGAGCCCCAGCCCGGCGCCTACTTGAAGGCCGGTGACGATATCTTCATCAAGCTACCCTGGGCGTCGAGCTCCAGGGCGCCGGTCGAGGGGGAAACTTTCGATGGGGAGGTGCTCGCCTCTACTGAACTGTCGTTGGTCGACGCGCCTAGCAGCAGCAGTGGCGAGCCTGAGGAGGAGCAGCTGCTGCGGAAGCTGCTGTCACTCTACCGCGCCCGGCAAGCCAAGCTGGCTTCCCGGGAAGCGCTTGTCGCGAAGGCAGGAGTTGACATGGAGAAGCGCGCGGAGGAGCTCCGGGGCCACAATCAAGAAGCTCTCCGGTCCCTGGCACAGGAGCGGGAGCGACTCGACGAGGAGCGCACGGCCTTCCTTCTCGAGAAGGCCGAAGCTGAGGAGGAACAAAGGCTGGCCGCCGAGAAGCAGTCCGCGCGAGAAGGTGAATTGGTGCAGCGGAAGGCCAACCTCGACAGCTACGAGGAGGAGCTCGCCAAGCGCGAGCAAGCACTTGGCGGGGCGCTCAAGGAAGCAAAGGACGCTGCCGCGATCGCAGAGGCCGCCAAGGAAGAGCTGGAGGAGAAGGTGGCGCAGTTGGAGGCCAACATTGGGAAGAGCGGCGAGGAGCTTGCCGCGCTCAAGCATGAGCGTGAGAAGGATGCTGCCGCCTACGGTGAGCTGCAAGGTCTTCTCGCTGAGAGGGGCAAGGAGCTCAGCGCCACCAAGGATTCCAATGCAGACCTGGAGCTGAAGCTGGCCACGCTGACGCAGACGCTGGAGGCCGCCAAGGAGCGGGAGAAGACATTGTCGGAGAAGGTCAAGGCTAACAAGGCGCTGCTGGAGAGCATCGCAGTTACCCAGAACTCGTTCAGAGATACTGTGGAGCACTGGACCGAGGGTCTGGTGAATATTGCCGCAGTCATCAACGAGGAGCTGGCGCAGCTGGGGATGGAGGACTTTGGGTATCCCTCCGACGAGAATATCCAACCCAGCGCCAAGCTCAGCCTGTTCTTCAAGGGCATGGCGACGGCACTCCAGCGGCTCCGGGAGAGGATCCCAAAGCAGCTGGCCGACGAGTCGCGCAAAATCTGCACCGGGGTTCTCCAGAAGGTGCTGATGAAGGTGGCCTTCCGCAATCCAGGCCTCAGCTTCACCAACGTCCTCAAGTCCTTGCCGCCAGACGCCGATCGGGACGCACTCAAGGCCCTTGTCGCACCCATTGTGGACAAGGTGAGTGAGATCAAGAGGGTCGAGGGCGGACGCGTAGACTAGGCCGCCCATTTCTTCTTTTCCCTTGTCGCTGCTAATCATGTTATGAAAACATTCTGTTAGAGCTGCGACAAGTTATCTTGTAATATAACTTTATTTCTATTATCAATTGCTATGTTATTTCCTCTACTAGATTCCTTCCTTTGATGTTTCTACCCTACGCTTCTAGGGAACTTGTCGGCGCAGGCACCCGAGCCGCGAGCGCTGAGTGCGGAACGATCAGCAGCCTGCTGGCGGCGCTGCTTCCGACAAGAAACCTTGTCGTGACTAGATGCAGCACACTTAAGTTGTTGAGCGAACTCGAAACAAAGTAAAGGTGCAACTAGCCATGAGTTGGTTCCTTCGCGCACAGGTTTTCCATACAAAGCAGGGTCGTTCGAGGAAGATAACTCTAAAAATTTAAAAATTGATTGCTCAAACTTTGGCAACTTAGCTTTTCTGTCGTTTGCTTCCCGGCAAGGCAAAACTTTGCTTGAACGACGCCTGGTCCATACCACAATCTTCTCCTTCCCCCTGGCAAACTTGTGTGCGAGGGAACCTTCTTTTCCTTTGTTGAAAAAGAAGAAAGAAGAGAAAATAACGATATGGAGCCTTTCGGCTCGTTATTGCTTACCGGATGTAGGTGCCGCACAAAGTGTCAGATAACACATGCAAGAAAGAAACTAATGAATGAAATGGACAAGTTGTGCGGAGCACATGGGGTTCTATTTATGCACGGGATCTGCGCCCGGCTTTGTACAAAGGATTACATGCAACAGCGGCAAGACTTGTACAAAAGGTGGTTGCCGGAACGGGGTTCCGGCAACCGCGCCCTATGGGAAAAACTTACGAAGATGTTCTATGTTCCAGGAGTTGCTCACCGGAATGCCATCTTCGGTCTCAAGGCGGACAACGCCGGGCCTTGTGACTCGTCTCACCCGATAAGGGCCTTCCCACTTCGGCGTCAACTTGTTGGAATTCTTGGTGGACTGAACGCGCCGAAGAACAAGGTCGCCTTCCTCGAAGCTTCTGGCCTTAACTTTGCGGCTATGGTAGCGGCGCAAAGCTTGCTGGTATCGAGCAGCTCGTACAGCAGCCTGAAGACGATCTTCCTCAAGGAGCAGCGCGTCATCTTGTCGCAGCTGTTCTTGCTCAAGCTCATCATAAGCGAGCACTCGAGGCGATCCGTATACGAGTTCCATGGGGAGAACTGCCTCTGCTCCATAGACTAGAGCGAAAGGTGTCTGGCCAGTGGCTCGATTTGGCGTCGTTCTGATCGACCAAAGAACCACCGGCAGCTCCTCGATCCAGTTTCTTCCGCACTTGCGCAGTCTGTCGAAAGTTCTGGTCTTGAGTCCGCGCAGCACTTCAGCATTTGCCCTCTCTGCTTGACCGTTGCTTCTCGGATGAGCAACAGAAGCGAAGCAGACCTTGGCGCCAAGGTCTTGGACATACTGCATGAAGGTGCGGCTCGTAAATTGCGTGCCGTTGTCGGTGATGATCCTGTTAGGGATCCCGAAACGGCAAACAATTGACCTGACGAACTTGACTGCTGACTGTGCTGTCACCTTCCTCACTGGCTGCACTTCCGGCCACTTTGTGAACTTGTCGATTGCGACGTACAAGTACTCAAAGCCCCCGATAGCTCGGGGGAAAGGGCCGAGGATATCGAGCCCCCAGACCGAAAATGGCCAGGATAAAGGGATCATCTGGAGAGCTTGAGCTAGCTAGTGTATCTGTTTGGAGTGGAACTGGCACGCTTCACACTTGGTTACTTGTGCAGTTGCATCCTGGAGGGCTGTCGGCCAAAAGAAACCTTGCCGGAAAGCTTTGCCGGCAAGTGCTCTTGCGCCAATGTGGTGGCCACATATGCCTCCATGTATCTCTGCCAACAGCTTTTGTCCATCTTCCCGGCAAATACACTTCAATTTCACACCGTTGAGTCTTCTTCTGTACAGTATGCTATCGACAAACTGGTACATACTTGACTGCCGGGCTACTTTTTCCACTTCTTCTTGCTCTTCGGGAAGTTCTCCTGTCTGAAGGAAATGGACAATCTGCTGTGCCCATGCTGGAGCTTGTGGCTCGACAACAAGGACTAAAGGCACATCTGCTGCTGCGGGAACATCCGCTTCCACGGCAAGGACTTGCGGCCCTGCCGGAGCTTGATGTTCCCCGGCAAGCTTGCCGGAGCAAAACTTGTCGGGAGCGTCTGCTTCAACGGAACAAACCATAAGGCTTGCCGGAGCAGACTGCCCCTCAGCAACCTTGGTGTTGATCTTGGGGACTTTCTTGGCGGCGGCTTCGGGGAGCTCTGCCGGAAAGTAGTCACCAGAAATCAACTTCCTCTTCTTGCTTTGTCCAGTTGATGGTGTTACGGATGGTTGAGTCAACTTGAGCACAAAGATCCCTGGTTCCACAGGTAACTTTAGTGCGGCGCACTTTGACAGGCCATCAGCAATGTCATTCTGAGCTCTTGGGATATGCTCCATCTGTAGGCCGTCAAAGTGCTCTTCTAGCTTCCTCACTTCATCAACATATGCTTCCATCAATGGACTCTGGTAGTTCTTTTTCACTTGGCGGACGACAAGCTGTGAGTCACCCCTGACAATGAGCTTCTTGATCCCAAGGTCTGCTGCAATTCTGAGACCGGCAAGCAATCCTTCATACTCTGCAGTATTGTTGGTTGCTTGCTCCTTGGGAAAGTGCATCTGGGCTACGTACTTGAGGTGCTCTCCGGTGGGCGCGACAAGCAACACGCCCGCACCGGCTCCTTGCAGCGAGAAGGCACCATCAAAGTACATCAGCCACTCTTTGCTTGCTCTTTGACGGGGATGCTCATCTCTGGAATTTCTTCATCTGGGGTTGGCATCCATTCTGCTATGAATTCTGCCAATGCTCTGCTTTGGATAGTTGAAGTGCTCTCAAACTTGAGGCCAAAGCTTGACAGTTCCAGCGCCCACTCGACAATCCTGCCTGTTGCTTCTGGATTTTGCAGCATCCTCTTCAGCGGAAAGCGTGTGACGACTGTGATCTCATGTGCTTGGAAGTAATGCCGCAGCTTTCTTGAGGCCATGAGGAGGCCTAAAAGCAACTTCTGCACACCAGAGTACCTTGATCTAGCCCCCTGTAGAAGGGAACTGACAAAGTAAACTGGACGCTGCACCATTCTCTTGTGCACCTTGTCATGCTCCTGCGCAGATCCATCTCTATCGGGACCAGAGCTTGTCGGCGAAGCCCCTTGCTGGTCGCTGGATGCATCTGCCGCGGTTACTGGCTCATCATCTGCCTCCCTCTCCGCCACTAATGCAGCACTAACCACTTGATTGGTTGCCGCTATATACAGCAGCAACTTCTCTTGCGGCTTAGGTGCGACAAGTGTTGGAGTGGAGGACAGGTATCTCTTCAAGTCCTGCAGCGCAGCCTCCGCCTCCGGAGTCCATTTCATTGGACCTGCCTTTTTCAAAATTTTGAAAAATGGCAGGGCGCGCTCAGCAGATCTAGAGATAAACCTGCTGAGAGCAGCCACGCAACCAGCAAGCCTTCGTACATCCTTGACGCACTTTGGTGCTTCGATCTGCTCAATGGCCTTGATCTTGTCAGGATTGGCTTCAATTCCCCGCTGAGACACGAAGAACCCAAGAAGCTTGCCGGAAGGGACTCCAAACACGCACTTCTCGGGGTTAAGCTTGAGGTTGATCTTGCGCAGATTTGCAAATGTCTTGTCTAAATCTTGAATCAGGGTCACCCTGTTCTTGCTTTTGACCACTATGTCATCCATGTAGGCTTCCACATTTCTGTGCATCTGCGGCTCAAAAGCGTGGTGGACTACCCTTGCGAATGTTGAACCAGCATTCTTCAAACCGAAAGGCATCCGTACGAAGCAGTACGTGCCACACGGGGTGATAAATGCGGTTTTCTCTTCATCCTCTTCTGCCATGAAGATCAGATGGTATCCTGAGTATGCATCAAGAAATGAAAGCAAATCACATTCGGCTGTGGAGTCAACAATCTGGTCAATACGCGGCAAGGGAAATGGGTCTTTGGGACAAGCTTTATTAACATCAGTGAAGTCAATACAAATCCTCCATTTCCCGTTAGCTTTGCGCACGACAACAGGATTGGCCAACCACATGGGATGGAGCACTTCTCTGACAAGGCCTGCTGCTTCCAACTTCTTGATTTCTTCTGCGATGAATTCTTGGCGCTCCACTGCCTGCTTCCTGACTTTCTGCTTGACGGGCGGCGCATGAGGACAAATGGCAAGGTGGTGCTCAATTACTTTCCTGGGAAACCCGGGGATATCAGACGGTTGCCACGCAAACACGTCGACATTCGCCCGCAGGAAAGCAACGAGCGCGCTTTCCTATTTGGGGTCAAGAATGGCGCTGATGGTGAAGGTACCACCAGTGCCGTCCTCCTTGGCGGGCACCTTCTTGGTCTCAGGTGGAGCTGCCATTGCCTTCTTACACTTGCCGGTGGAGCTCGATGGTGCGTCCTCGACGGTAGTGCAGCACTCCGAAGAGGTGCGCTTGCCGGAGTGGGCATCAGAGCTCTTGCCGGACTTGGTCTTCTTCTTCCCCCCGGGAGCTTCAGCGGCAAGTGTCTTGCATTCTGCTGCGGCTGCTGCTTCCCGGTAGATCTTGTCGGCACAGATAAGGGCATCCTTCTTGTCGCCAGGGACAGAGATGACACTTATCGGGCCTGGCATTTTCAGTACGTTGTACGCATAGTGAGAGGCTGCCATGAACTTGGCGAGTGCCGGATGGCCAAGAATTCCATTGTAAGGTAATGGAAAGTCAGCAACGTCAAACATGATCCTCTCAGTCCTGAAGTTCAGCTCGCTGCCAAATGTTACCGGCAACGTGATCTTTCCCTTCGGCTTGCTCCTTCCCGGGTTGATTCCTTGAAATGTTCCGGTCTCTTCGAGCTCGCTGTCAGGGATCTGGAGTTTCTGGAGCACCGCGGAGGAGATCAGGTTCAAGCCGGCCTCGCCGTCAACTAGCATCTTAGTGACCTTGAGGTTGCGGATTGTTGGTGAAACCAACATCGGCAAGCACCCGACCGCAGTTATGCGATCAGGGTGGTCCTCAATATCAAAGATGATAGGCGTGCTGGACCATTTCAGAGGCTTGCGTGACTCGACGGGTGGTTCCGCTGCATTAACTTCCCGCACCCACCGCTTGAGCTGACGGTACGAGGTATGCACAGAAGCACCACCGTCAACGCACAGGACTTCTGTGGCCTTCTGGAACTCCTGCTCATCAGTCTCCTCATCATCCATGTCTTCATCGTCGTCGTCATCTTCATCCTTGTCGCGGCCACGAGGAGGTCTGTCTCCTTGCCGCTGCTTGGCCTTCCCGCGGCGTCCTCCTCGGCCGGGACGTTTCTTGCCGGATCCCCCAGCACCTTCCTGGGCCTTCTCCTTGTCGCGCCGCTCGTATTCAGCTTTCTGTTGCTCAACAAGCTGCTCGACTTTCTTACAGTTCTAGAGATCATGGCCCTTGGTGCGGTGGATCTTGCAATACTGCTTGTTGGTGCCGTCCTGCTTGTCGGCGACCGCCACCTCCGTGGCAACCTCCTTGCCGGAGTCACCAGCTTTGGCTTCCTTGGCGCCACCACCGTTGCCGGACTGCTCAACAACTAGCACTTCTTTGCTTTTCCTCCTTCTGTTGTTCCGCCGCCGGTTTTTCCTTGCCGGGGCAGCATCTTCACTGTCAGATCCTCCCGCTCCTACATTCTCTCCGGGGAGTCTCCTCCCTTCCTCAGCACGTGCACACTTGTCAGCCAGTGCATATAACTCACTGACGTCCCTGATCTTGCACATCGCCATTTCCTCCCGCATCCTGCGGTTTCGCACATTCTGATGGAACGCGCTGATCACCGCGGCAGGGTGGACGTCTGGGATGTTGTGCTGCACACTGCTGAATCTCTGAATGTACTTGCGCAGGGGCTCTCCTTCCTTCTGGGCGAGCAGATGAAGATCACTCTCCTAGCCATGAGGCTTGTGTCCGCCTGTGAAGGCGCCGACAAACTGATGGCACAGATCAGCCCAAGAGGATATGGAGTTGTCCGGCAAGTGCATGAGCCAGGACCTGACATTGGGCTTGAGTACCAGCGGGAAGTAGTTGGCAAGGATCTTGTCATCCCGTCCCCCAGCAGCCTGCACCGCAATGGTGTAAATGCTGAGGAACTCCGACGGATGTGTCTTGCCGTCGTACTTCTCCGGTACGTCTGGCTTGAAGTTCTTCATGCTGGGCCACTGGACTTGCCGCAGCTCACGAGTGAACGCAGGGCAACCTACCGCGTACGGCAGATCGCCTGGTTCCCCTGGCGCATGCATGTCAACAGAGGGCCCAGCGCGCTTGTCGGATTGACGTCGCGCTTCTCTTCGGCGCTCGATGCGAGTTCGAGCGTCTTCTTGTTGTCGATCATGAAGAACTTGGCGTTGATCGCGACGAACTCGTGGATCCGAAGATGCGGTGGAGTCGCTGTCGAGGTGGATCCGGCGAGTCGGCGATCTTGGCCTTCGGGGTGGTGATTGCATGGTAGTTGTACCTCCACCCGTTTCGTCGCCACCGGCTCGCGCCCGGCAACCCTGCCGCGGCGGCGACGCACTCGGCCGCCGTGGAGTGTCGCCGTTGGCGTAGCCGATGAGACTCTGAATGGTGGCCCTCCATTCGTCGATCTTGTTCGACGTCGGAGGGTAATCTAGGAGAAGTTGAGCTCGCGCCAAAGCTTCTGCTGGAGTGGTGGGTGGCAGTGGCGGACGGCGCGAGGAGCGGGACGTGCTCGAACTTCTAACTATGTTAGAAGGAGCAGTATCCCGTCCAGGCGACCGTGCCCCGCTCGTGCCAGCACGCTGGTGTGCATGCTGGTCTTGAGCGCCCCGAGATCCACCAGCTTGGTCTTGGCCTATCATGCGTATGGCACTGCAAGTGCCATGACGCTGTTGGTCTTGCGCCTCCTGAGAGCGGCGTGGAACATGTACAGTCGCCGAGGTTTGTGCAGCCTTGTTCTTGGATCTTGCAGCATCATGAGCTTCCTCGTCGACGTCCATTCTTCCGCCGGCGTCCATTCCACCACCCGTTTGCTCCAACGGTGGCGGAAGTGACGTGGACGGAGCGGCTGCCGCCGAAGTCTTCTTCTTCGGTGGCATGTTGATGAAGGGAATGAAGATCTAGCTCATGTGAACGCCGGATCAGGTTCACACAATCTCGATGCACCCCCTACCTGGCGCGCCAAAGATGTCGGGGAGACTGATCCACGAACACCTATGGGGCCGGCGGACCGGGCCCCTTTCGGTTCGGCGGGGGGCGGAGATCGCACGAAGAGCAGATCGAGGCGAAGCACACGAGCTGTTTACCCAGCTTCGAAGCTCTCCGGAGAGATAACACTCCTACTGCTGCTTGTCTGGTTGTATTATGTTCTTGCTCGCGAGAGCTAAGTGTTTTCTGGCTCATGAATGAATCAAACCGAACCCGAATGAATCGAACCGAACCCCCTCTACGTTGCGCATGGGCCTCCTTTTATATGCTAAAGGGGTCACCGACAGGTGGCAACACAGAGAAGGGTACAAATGTAAAAAGCGAGGTGGTTGGTACAGTTACTTGTACAGTGCACCCTACCTAACCCTGACGGCAGGGGACAAGGGCATTAAATGCCCGTCTGGGTCGCCCAAATAGTGCAGAAAAGGACCGTTAGGGGCACCACCATTCGCCACGATGGCGATCTTGTCAGCTTCGCATGCCACTGCACACCGCTGGCTGCACAGCCTCCCGCCACGCGCGCCTGGAGAGGCCCCCAGAGCGGCACGTTGGTGGATGCGCTGGAGCGTGGGTACAGAGTGGCCGCCTGCCGCGGCAAGCGCCTTGCCGCTGTTGTTATCTTGTCGGGTCCGGAAGCTTGTCGCTCACCGGGCTTCGAGGTACCTTGGTTGGTCTTCCCGGCAAGCTCCTCTTGCCGGGGCCTTGTTGCGTTGCCGGAGCACGTGGCGCGTAGCGGCAAGTTCCTTGGAGTGCCTTGGTTGGCCTTCCCGGCAAGCTCCTCTTGCCGGGCCTTGTCTTCTGAGCTTAAATACTTTGTTCTTGAATGGCTCCAAGGGAACCACGGAGGATCTTGGTGTTAGCCCGGCAAGCCTTGCCGTGGGGTGCTGCAACTGCCCGTGCACAAGTTCGGGGTACTAGGGTACCCCTATTCTAGTACACCGACAGATGGATACAGCTGGATGTAGGATTTGCTAGTTTTGGGTGAGATATTATGCTTCCCATGTATCCCCAACACCTGATTACATAACCGGAAAAGTTTCGGGAGTTTATAAGTGGGAATTCAAGTAGCTCTTAGGATATCTTTCCGACAGATGTATGATATGAAATTGGGGTTCGACGTCTAGTGGTCCGCCTATTCACGGTTGGTTTTACAATGGTCTCGTTGTGTCTTAAAGAGTCCTTGGCTATGCCGACTCGGGGATGCTTCGTATGTCATGTGCACTGCCTTGTACATGATGGTGATGTACGATCGAGCCCGTGTAGGCCCCACCACGAAAACTTCGGACGAAATCTGTATCATATGTTTGTTCCGGCTTATTCTGCAAGCCAATCCTTTGTTTTTGTTTTGAGTTATGGTATTCGAGTTGCTTCGAAGTCAAATGTGGATTCCATACCTTTCCTAAATGGTGTTCTCATATTCCTATGTGAATACTAATCCTTCTCGATCATCGAGTTTGTCATGTCAATCCTTTTCACAGGTGTGCTTCTCTTCAAGTGGATCCAATCATTTCAACATCCGCAAGATCAATTATCAGTTCTTCTCAACGGTGTTTGTTTGAGCCGTCTCCAAGTTTCCTTTGTTTTTTCCCCGCCCTCCCTCCCTTGTTTTCTCCGAGGACTCAGAATTTTTACTCAACTATCATTTTATTGATGGGAAGCCTCTCTACTCTTTTTCCGTCAATGTTCTTATCCGGCTATTCTCATGAAGATTCTAACGTCGCTTCCAGTTCGTCACCCTTCACTCGTTTTCTTCTCCGGTGAATTCAATCCAAGTTTTGGTGTTGATCATATCCCTTTTTCCTCGTTTCAAATACCTCCTCATGCCGGTGCACCTCATAATCATTCATTTCTCGCTATTCAATTGTTCCGGAGTGCTCAAGATATCCCGAAGATTCGTGCTTACACTCTGCTTTCGTTCAAGCTCTTTCGAGGATGTTATCTCATTCAAGCCATTTAAATTCAACCGGTGCAATCTCTCTTTGAAATCGTTCTACGGTGTATCTTTTCAGTGGGCCCTAACCCACAGGTCTTTTCCCAGGATCTTACCTGACTCTTCTTATTCTCTCGGAATTATTCTCAAATCTTCTAAAGTTTGACGTAAGAATGAATTATCATCAGTCAAATGTCTCTCTCCAAGATCTTTCATTTCTTTTCATCATTGGTTCAACTTTTCTATTCTTCTTTATTCCAGAGTGTCTCAATAATTCACGCTGGTGTTTCTCGTCGTCTTTCTCATCATTTGAAGACAGAAGAAGAGTTTTACCTCCATATCTTATCCGTTCTCTCAGAGATTCGTGCTTCTAGTTCAAGGCCATCCTCTCATAATTGTTTTGATCGCGAAAATTCTTTTCCTTCCTCCGGAACCCATCATTTCAGAAGACTTATTCATTCTCAGCTTTCAGCTATTGTTCTCCAAATCTTACCGGTGCATCAGTCAAGTATTCTCTAATCAGTTCGTGAACTATTCGTCCTCTTGTATCTAAATTCTCTCAAGTACCTTCGTTCATTTGCTAATTATTCCCGGTGTTTCTTTATCTTCTGTTCGTTCATTTTCAGTTCTTACGGTGGTTCGTTCAAGATTCTTCTTACCTTGTTATCATATCAATTCATTTGTTGTTTTCAATCCTACCGGTGGATTCGTCGAAGACCTTCCCAAGTTTATGTTATATCTCTCTTAATCTTTTCTACGAGAATAAGTAATATGTCAAATCCGTTGATTGTCATCAATTTAATTGATGAAGGATAAGCATAATGTAATTCTTATTCTTCTTTCATCCAAGAGATTAATTCCTTATTCCGGAGGCTTATCAAATTCTCAGTTTCATTTGTTTCATCTTTTCTTTCCCGGAGTTCCAAGCTCTAATTATCACGGAGATCCATCTAAATCATTGCAAGGATTCACCTTGTGTTTTCAATTTCTCTTTCTTTTCATTCCTTTGTTACCGGAGTTCTTCATGGAGGCTCAACATGGTGTTTCATCAAGGATTTAATTCCTTCTTGAAGTTTTCATCGAGATTCATTTCTAGGGAGCTCAAGCATTCTTCATCTTGCAATCCGGAGTGCAATTTCTTTCTACCATATATTTGGAGGTGGTATTATGTCATTCTTGATAATTTGAGTTCATGTTTCATGATTCACATGTTATTAAGAATGAGGTATTTTAAATCCATCAATCCCTTCTTTGGAGTTATCTTGGGTTTATACTTCACCTAAAGCCTTCTCTAAGGTTTGTTGCTATTATGGTGCTTATAAATGACCCAAGTTCTTCTTTTATCCTCCCGGTGATATAGCTTTCTCGTCTCCTTGTTCTTATCAATCCAATTCTTTTCCCGTGAGTGGCAGGTTGTCACCTCATAATTTGAGATGTATTCCTTAAGACCATATCAAGCTTATTCTTTTCGTTGTTGGTTTTCCAACAACTTCGTGCGACCCTTCTCTTTAAAATGATTTTCAAGCTCATCGGAGGTAGAAGATGTTGTTTTCTTCTCCATTCTTTTGTTCCGACGATCCAACTTCTATTCTTTCATTTCTTCCAGAGGCTTTGTATTACTGCTATATTCACCCATCATCTCGTTTGCGCAAATATCATGTTCTTTTCGTGCTTATCCTTTTAACCAGATTGTGTGCCCGCTGCTCAAGTTCTTCATTTTATCAAGCCTTGCATATCTTTCCAACCGAAGAGCTATTCGAATTTGTTCTTCCTTATTTTCTTTAACGGAGTGTTTTTCAGCTTCGTTCTTCTCCATTGTATTCTTTTCTCGAAATGGCTTAACCTTTTCAAGGTTCGTTGGTTTCACTCATTTGTCAAAGGAGCAACTTAGTTTTACCTCTTCTTTATCTCTTGCGTTGTCCCTCCGGTGCCATTCTAGATCTCGGGCCGAGATCCTCTCGTAGTGGTGGAGTGTTGTAACGCCCCGAGACCGATGTGCCAGGTGTCCTCCAATTATTCGCTGTTGTTGCCTTGTCATTTGCTTCCGTGTTGCATTTTGCCATGTCATCATGTGCATTGCATCATCATGTTTTAAAACTTGCATTCGTCCGGGTTCTCTGAGTTCTCTCCGTTGTCCGTTCTGAGCCCAACCACACTCGCACGCGCCCGCGACACGTCCGAAAAATTATTTTATAAGTGGCCGGAAAATGTTCTCGGAATGGGTTGAAAGTTGGCGTGCAGTCTTATTTTAGTGTAGACAGACCGCCTATCAAGTTCCATCGCATTTAGAGTTTGTTTGATAGCCCAACCGTTAAACTATAGCGGCATTATAGCCGGGCACACGTCGGACGTTTTCGGTCTCCGAAAATAGTCGCCGGGCCTCCCTCTCTTCTCTTCTCTCAGCTCGAGACCGTCTACACAGCTCACTACCTACCACCAGGCCCTACCTAACCTCTCTCGTCAGACCGCGGACCTCCCCTCGCGCGAGTCCGAAAGTTGTCCCCGAACCCGACCCGGGCAGTCGTCACCATTGGATCCGGATCAACCCCAAACATCTACAAAACGTCTCCCTTTTGTTAATTGGACCTCCTAACCAATATTTTCTCAGCCGTCCGATTTAGATCGAAGGGCTTCCATTAGTCTGCATATAGACCCACTCACTATATAAACCAGCGACCCTAAATTCTAGGGGCCTTGTCCCATCCATCCTTTCCCACCGTGCCGCCACTTCACCTGGTTCCTCGGGATCCCTCCCGGACCAACCAGCGCATGCCACTTCTCGCCATCGATCCAACCCGCAGCCAACCTCCACCTTCCCGATCCGCCCGTGCACACAGGAGCCCGAGCTCCCAACCGAGGAGACCGCGTCCCACCTCGTTGTTGTTTGCCTCCAGCAGTTGCGCCGACGAGCTCTGCTGCCGGACCACCGGATCTCCTCCCCCTCACCTCGTTCTCCCCTTCCTCTCTCTGCCTTATTTTTATTCCCTACTCTCAAACTCCCTCCCTGTTTTGTTCTGGACAGGGAACCAAAGGGGGCGCAATTTCCTGAGCTCGGCCTCGAGGTTCCGTCGTCGTCATCGGGGGAACGCCGGATCCAGCCGTCCCTGGCATCTGCCTCCCCCGCCTCGGATCTGGCCATTCCCGTGTCAACTTCGCCGCCTCCACTCCCCTGCATCTCTCCTCCACCTCCCCTGTTTCTGCGAGCGCTCGTGGACGAGGGCCGAACCCCTGCCTCCTCGCCTCCCCGACTCGAACTGGCCCGAACCGGCCATCTCCGACGCCTCCTCGCGGGATCCCACGCGTCAAGTCCGCCGGCCGCTGCTGTCTTCCCAGCGATCCTCGTGCGCACCCCTGCCTGGATGCTTCTGATGCTGTTCCCTTTCTTCAGAAACAGGCAGAACAGCATTTCCGCCCTCATTTCCTGTCGCCCCTGCCCTGTTTCTTTCCCTTCCGCACAGCTCCTCTCGCGCTCACCTTTCTCCCTCTCTGAACCAGGTCCCTGCCGCCATGGCCTCGAACACTGCCGCCCTGCGTCGCCTGAAGACGCCGTGCCATGCCCGAGTCGAGCGCGAGCTCGAGGTCGAGCCATTGAACGCGCCCATCATGTAGCTGCATCCTCACTGTTTTCCGCACCCCCGCCGTTAGCCTGTGGTCGCGACGGTCGCCGTCTTGCTCGCCGGCGTCGTCACCCAGTTCCTTGGTGATCCACGAAGAAGAAGGCCTAGTCTCTGGTTTTGTTCAAGTAGGGCGACGCCCTTGTTTTGCACAACATGAAGCAGCAGCGCAGTGGTAAATACCCTGCTCCTCTATCCAGGAGGTCGTGGGATCAAGTCCCAGCCGGGCCCAGTTTTTGCTCTGTTTTTCCTGTACTGTTTGCACACACACATCCACTTCAGGCCAAATCTGCTACTGGGCTTGCACAGTGCGTTGAATCCGGCCCGTGCATACTTTTTTTAGTATGTGCATTTTACCATTTCCCAGTGCATTCTTATTTACAGTAATGCCATCAGTTTAAAATGCTCATAACTAAATGTCCATGCATCCAAATGAAACATGTCATATATGCAACTTGCTCAGTTTTTCATGTTGTTTAACAATATGCAACTTTTATCCCTATTAAAACTGATTAAAATTATTGTTTGCATTGTTTTGCACAAATGACATGTTAAAATGGTTTAATTTATATCTAAATGACCGTAGCTCGGTTTTAAATAATTTTTATATGTAAATGGGGTAGAAAAATGCCTAGTTTAACATGGTGTACTCACTCTGCATGTTTAATAACTCTAAAATATGGTTTAGGGCAGAACAGTACCAAACCTAATATATGCATATGGGGATTTACCGGAATTGTTGTTCGTTGCTTCCGGCCTCATTTAAACTTGCCTAGATTAGATAGTTTCATCATGCTTCCCCTCTTGCCATGTTTAACAACATTTAATATTGTTGGGTACATAACCAAGAGAGAACTAAATAATTGATGTGGTGTTCCGTCAATATGTATCCGGATGCATATTGGGCTCCATTTTACTTGTAGTTTTGTTTGTGCACTTTGCCATGCCACGCTTCATTAAACTGGACATGCATCATAATTGATTGTGCATCATGCCATGCTTATGTGATGGTTGTTTACTATGTTGTTTGCTTTTTCCGGTGTTGCTTCTTCGGGTTGTTTCCCATAAAGTCGTGTTGTGAGGATCCGTTGGCTACGTCCGTTTGTCTTCTTCATGGACTCATTCTCCTTCCTTGCGGGATTTCAGGCAAGATGACCATACCCTCGAAATCACTTCTATCTTTGCTTGCTACATGCTCGCTCTTTTGCTATGCCTATGCTGCGATACCTACCACTTGCTTATCATGTCTCCCATGTTGTTAAGCCAAGCCTCTAACCCACCTTGTCCTAGCAAACCGTTGTTTTGGCTATGTTACCGCTTTGCTCAGCCCCTCTTATAGCGTTGTTAGTTGCAGGTGAAGATGAAGTTTGTACCTTGTTGGTACATGGATATGTTGTTCCTTGTTGGAACATGTTTACTTGTTGGGATATCATAATATCTCTTATCTAATTAATGCATCTATATACTTGGTAAAGGGTGGAAGGCTCGGCCTTATGCCTGGTGTTTTGTTTCACTCTTGCCGCCCTAGTTTCCGTCATATCGGTGTTATGTTCCCGGATTTTGCGTTCCTTATGCGGTTGGGTTATAATGGGAACCCCTTGACAGTTTGCCTTGAATAAAACTCTTCCAGCAAGGCCCAACATTGGTTTTACCATTCGCCACCTAGCCTTTTTCTTTCCCTTGGGTAGGCCTGCCCAAGGGTCATCTTTAATAAACCCCCGGGCCAGTGCTCCTCTGAGTGTTGGTCCAAACTTAGCGATGTCCGGAGCTACCAGGGGAAATTCTGGGCTGGCCCACCCGACATCTGGCTCATGCGGTGTGCCCTGAGAACGAGATATGTGCAGCTCCTATCGGGATTTGTCGGCACATCTGGGTGGCTTTGCTGGTCTTGTTTTACCATTGTCGAAATGTCTTGTAACCAGGATTCCGAGTCTGATCGGGTCTTGCTGCTAGAAGGATTATCCTTCGTTGACCATGAGAGCTTGTGATGGGCTAAGTTGGGACACCCCTGCAGGGATTTGAACTTTGGGAAGCCGTGCCCGCGGTTATGGGCAGATGGGAATTTGTTAATGGCCGGTTGTAGAAAACCTGAAGATGACCTTAATTAAAATACATCAACCGCGTGTGTTGCCGTGATGGTCTCTTCTCGGCGGAGTCCGGGAAGTGAACACGGTGTTGGAGTAATGCTTGACGTAGGTTGTTTTAGGATCACTTCTTGATCATAGTTTCTCGATCGTGCTTTGCCTTCTCTTCTCGCTCTCTTTTGCGAATAGGATAGCCACCATATATGCTAGTCGCTTGCTGCAGCTCCACCTCATACCTTTTAACCATCCTATAAGCTTAAATAGTCTTGATCGCGAGGGTGTGAAATTGCTGAGTCCCCGTGACTCACCGATACTTCCAAAACCAGTTTGCAGGTGCCGATGATACCATGCAGATGACGCAACCAAGCTCAAGGAGGAGCTCGATGAAGATCTTGTCCTTTGTGTTGTTTCGTTCTAGTTGATCAGTAGTGGAGCCCAGTTGGGGTCGATCGGGGATCTGTGTAGCATTTGGGGTAGTCTTCTTTTATTTTGGTTCCGTAGTCGGACCTTGATTGTATCTGGATGATGTAATGCTTTATTCATGTAATTGTGTGAAGTGGCGATTGTAAGCCAACTATGTATCTCTTTCCCTTATGTATTACATGGGTTGTGTGAAGATTACCTCACTTGCGACATTGCTTTCAATGCGGTTATGCCTCTAAGTCGTGCTTCGACACGTGAGAGATATAGCCGCATCGAGGGCGTTACACCCCAGTACATCCAAAGTCAGAGATGGAAACGGGAAATCACGGCGCAGCAAAAATAATAAGCGCCGGAATAAAAAGATAGCCCGAAGAGCACGGCGGTAAACGCAGGATTCAGAAGTTCTCAGCCAGGTCAGCAAAAGCCACCCTCTAAAGGCGCCAGAGATGAACTTTCCAGCCTAAACAAAATTCCGGACCAAATATGTCAGATCCATAGCACCCCCGATAAACCAGCAAATCATACCCACAGAGAATGTTGGGTCTTCAAGCAGTCCGGCAAGCTCAACGCCGTAAACAAGGGGGAGGATACACCAAGCGAAGACGAGGATGAGCCTCTCAAGCATGACACTGGGGAACAAAATAAATTTCCACTAGAAGTCAAAACAGTGAACGTATTACACGTGATCCAGGGGAGAAACAAAGCGGCACTACCAGAGAAGTATGCCCAAGGGCCCATCACCGCGGAGTCCTGCCACTAGTCGTCTCAACCGATCACTTTCGACCTTCGGGATTACTCAGCAAGTATCCGGCGTGCAAGATGGGCTGCCTTGGTATTAGACCCAATAATTGACGGATACCATTTTCACACGAGTCCTGATGGACGGTGGCATCAGTCTAAACCTGATATATCAGGACACAATCCGCAAAATGGGGGTAGACCCAAGGAAAATTTTCCACCGCAATACTACCTTTAAAGGAGTAACACCAGGCCCAGGGGCTCATTGCACGAGCTCCCTGCTACTAGAGGTTATATTGGGCTTCCCCGATAACTTCCGTAGAGAAAATTTAACATTCCACATTGCTCCGTTCCAAAGTGGCTATCAAGCAGTACTTAGACGCGAAGCTTTCGCTCGCTTTAATGCAATACCGCATTATGCTTCCCTCACGCTTAAGATTCCTTGGATTAGGTGGTCTCCGGACAGCCGTACTATATCCTTTAGACAGACTGTTAGACTATCAAGATACAAGACTGAAGACTTCGTCACTTGTCCGGATGGGACCCTATTTGCGTGGAAGGAAAGCTAGGCAGTACGGATATGGATATCTCCTCCTTTGTAACCGACCTTGTGTAACCCTAGCCCCCTCCGGTGTCTATATAAACCGGAGGGTTTTAGTCCGTAGGACACAACAATAACATACAATCATCCATAGGCTAGCTTCTAGGGTTTAGCCTCTTCGATCTCGTGGTAGATCAACTCTTGTAATACCCATATCATCAAGAATAAATCAAGCGGGACATAGGGTTTTACCTCCATCAAGAGGGCCCAAACCTGGGTAAAACATCGCGTCCCTTGCCTCCTGTTATCATCCGCGTTAGACGCACGGTTCGGGACCCCATACCCGAGATCCACCGGTTTTGACACCGACATTGGTGCTTTCATTGTGAGTTCCTCTGTGTCGTCGCTGTTAGGCTTGATGGCTCCTTCGATCATCGTTAGTGATGCAGTCCAGGGTGAGACTTTTCTCCCCGGACAGATTTTTGTATTCAGCGTTTTGCACTGCGGGCCAATTCGCTTGGCCATCTGGAGCAGATTGAAAGCTACGCCCCTGGCCGTCAGGTTAGGTTTGGAAGTTTAAACTACACGGCCGAAATCTGTGGAGACTTGATCTTCGACGGATTCGAGCCTCTGCCCTGTGCGTCACATGGTCACGATGAGTACGATCTCGCCCTATCATCAGAAAGTGTTCAAGAGATTGCACCGGCAGCCGCTCCGACCCCCAATTCGGAGCCAGTTGCGCCGTCCATGGACGGGTGGATAGACCCCGCCACGGAGGCCTTACCCTCTGCGGCGATCGAGTCGGATATCGACCTTATCCTTCATGAGAGCCATGTTGTCAAACTGCCGGATCCTTCTACGGCCACGCACTCCGAACCGCCCGCGCCCGTTCCTAGCGAATCCGACTGGGCACCGATCACGGAGTTCACCTCCGCGGATATTTTTCAACACTCGCCTTTGGCGACATACTGAACTCGTTAAGGTCTCTCTCCTTGTCAGAAGGATCCTGGCCGAACTATGTCCGGCAGGATTGGGATGCGGATGACGAAGAAATTCGCCGCCCACCCACCACCCACTTAGTAGCCACTGTCGATGACTTAACCAACATGCTCGACTTCGACTCCGAAGACATCGACGGTATGGACGACGATGCAGGAGATGAACAGGAACCACTACTCGCAGGGCACTGGACGCCCACTTCATCACATGACGTATACATGGTGGACACACCAAAAGAAGACGACGACGAGGAACGGAAGGATGCAACAAAGGGTTGTCCCCTCGAAAAGCAGTCAAAGCGGCGGAGTAAGCACCGCTCCAAATCCCGCCTCGGCCGAAACAACGATCATATAGACCCAGCGTTAGAGCAGGGTGAACCATCGCCGAACGACGACAACACGGAGAATCAGACCGAACAACCCGACTCTGTCAAAGATAACAGTCCGGACGACATCACACCGGACAGACACCCGGAGCAACAGAATGCCAATCAAAGGGTCGTTGCCACCGCGAGGAGTCTAAAAACACAGAAGCAAAGGCTCAAGGCTGCGCAAGACACACTCAGAATTAGATGGAGTAAAGTGCTCAACACAGCAGCGAAGTACGGCGGTAATCACCCAACCAAGAGCTACCTGAAGCGGAAGTTGCTACCTGAATTCGATGAGGAGGCCTTAGATCCCCCGCAACTAAAAATTAAAACGACCATCTGGCCGGATAGACGACTTCACGACCAACATAGAGCGGCAAACAACGCTGCACATAAGCCAATACGCGATCCACGCGAGGGCTCGCATCAAAAGGACGGCGCAACCAGATCCATCTATGGACCACGCAAGCGCGCTCTAGCATACGATGTAACACAACAAACATCTGAACAACGCGGTACACCCAGATACAGGGGTGCTGCACACCCCCTATGTTTCACCGACGAGGTGCTGGACCATGAATTTCCAAAGGGATTCAAACCCGTAAACATAGAGGCATACGACGGAACAACAAACCCAGGGGTCTAGATTGAGGACTATATCCTCCATATCCATATGGCACGAGGAGATGATCCCCACGCCATTAAGTATTTACCCCTCAAACTCAAAGGGCCAGCTCGGCACTGGCTCAAAAGCCTCCCCGAAAGCTCCGTTGGAAGCTGGGAAGAGCTCGAAGACGCTTTTCAGGCAAATTTTCAAATGACTTATGTCTGACCTCCGGACGCGGACGATTTGACTCGTATAACTCAATAGCCCGGAGAGTCAGCCCGAAAGCTTTGGAACAGGTTTTTTACTAAAAAGAACCAAATAGTCGACTGTCCGGACGCTGAAGCCTTCGCAGCTTTTAAGCATAGCATCCGCGACGAATGGCTTGCCAGACACCTCGGCCAAGAAAAGCCAAGAACAATGGCAGCATTAACAAGCCTCATGACTCGCTTTTGCGTGGGTGAGGATAGCTGGCTAGCCAGATGCAGTACCAGCGACCCCCGTACATCCAAAGTCAGAGATGGAAAAGGGAAATCACGACACGGCAAAAATAATAAGCATCGGAATAAAGAAGACAGCCCGAAGAGCACGGCGGTAAGCGCCGGATTCAGAAGTTCTCGGTCAGGTCAGCAAAAGCCGCCCTCTAAAGGCGCCACAGATGAACTGTCTAGCCTAAACAAAATTCTGGACCAAATATGTCAGATCCATAGCACCCCCGATAAACCTGCAAATCATACCCACATAGAATGTTGGGTCTTCAAGCAGTCTGGCAAGCTCAACACCATACACAAGGGGGAGGATACACCAAGCGAAGATGAGGATGAGCCTCTCAAGCAAGACACTGGGGAACAAAAGAAATTTCCACTAGAAGTCTAAACAGTGAACGTATTACACGTTATCCAGGGGAGAAACAAAGCGGCACTCCCAGAGAAATATGCCCAAGGGCCCATCACCGCGGAGTCCTGCCACTGGTCGTCTCAACCGAATACTTTCGACCATCAGGATTACTCAGCAAGTATCCGGCGTGCAGGATGGGCTGCCTTGGTATTAGACCCAATAATTGACGGATACCATTTCACACGAGTCCTGATGGACGGTGGCAGCAGTCTAAACCTGATATATCAGGACACAATCCGCAAAATGGGGGTAGAGCCAACGAAATTTTTCCACCGCAATACTACCTTTAAAGGTGTAATGCCAGGCCCTGGGCTCATTGCATGGGCTCCCTGCTACTAGAGGTTATATTCGGCTTCCCCGATAACTTCCGTAGCGAAAATATAACATTCCACATTGCTCCGTTCCAAAGTGGCTATTAAGCACTACTTGGACGCGAAGCTTTCACTCGCTTTAATGCAATACCGCATTATGCTTCCCTCACGCTTAAGATGTGCTTGATTAGGGGGTCTCCGGACAGCCGGACTATATCCTTTGGCCGGACTGTTAGACTATCAAGATACAAGATTGAAGACTTCGTCTCGTGTCCAGATGGGACTCTATTTGCGTGCAAGGAAAGCTAGGCAGTACGGATATGGATATCTCCTCCTTTGTAACCGACCTTGTGTGACCCTAGCCCCCTCTGGTGTCTATATAAACCGGAGGGTTTTAGTCCGTAGGACACAACAATAACATACAATCACACCATAGGCTAACTTCTAGGGTTTAGCCTCTTCGATCTCGTGGTAGATCAACTCTTGTAATACCCATATCATCAAGAATAAATCAAGCAGGACGTAGGGTTTTACCTCCATCAAGAGGGCCCAAACCTGGGTAAAACATCGTGTCCCCTGCCTCCTGTTAGCATCCGCGTTAGACGCACAGTTCGGGACCCCCTACCCGAGATCCGCCGGTTTTGACACCGACATTGGTGCTTTAATTGTGATTTCCTCTGTGCCGTCGCCGTTAGGCTTGATGGCTCCTTCGATCATCGTTAGCGATGCAGTCCAGGGTGAGACTTTTCTCCCGGGATAGATTTTTGTATTCAGCGGCTTTGCACTGCGGGCCAATTCGCTTGGCCATCTGGAGCAGATTGAAAGCTACGCCCCTAGTCGTCAGTTCAGGTTTGGAAGTTTAAACTACACGGCCAATATCCGCGGAGACTTGATCTTCAACGGATTTGAGCCTCTGCCCTGTGCGTCACACGGTCACGATGAGTAGGATCTAGCCCTACCATCAGACAGTGTTCAAGAGATCGCACCGACAGCCGCTCCGACCCCCAATTCGGAGCTAGTTGCGCTGTCCATGGATGGGTGGATAGACCCCGCCACGGAGGCCTTACCCTCTATGGTGACCGAGTCGGATATCGACCTTACCATTCATGAGAGCCGTGTTGTCAAACTGCCGGATCCTTCTCCGGCCACGGACTCCGAACCGCCCGCGCCCGTTCCTAGCGAATCCGACTGGGCACCGATCATGGAGTTCACCTCCGCAGATATTTTTCAACACTCGCCTTTGGAGACATACTGAACTCGTTAATGTCTCTCTCCTGGCCGAACTATGTCCGACAGGATTGGGATGCGGATGACGAAGAAATTCGCCGCCGACCCACCACCCACTTAGTAGCCACTGTTGATGACTTAACCAACATGCTCGACTTCGACTCCGAAGACATTGATGGTATGGACGATGATGCAGGAGATGAACATGAACCACTGCTCGCAAGGCTCTGGACACCCACTTCATCACATGACGTATACATGGTGGACACACCAAAACAAGACGACGAACCACGGCAGGGTGAACCATCGCCGAACCACTGCAACACGGAGAATCAGACTGAACAACCCGACTCTGTCAAAGATAACAGTCCGGATGACATCACACCAGACAGACACCCGGAGCAACAGAATGCCCATCAAAGGCTCGTTGCCACCGCGAGGAGTTTAAAAATGCAGAAGCAAAGGCTCAAGGCTGCGCAAGACACACTCAGAATTAGATGGAGTAAAGTGCTCAACACAGCAGCGAAGTACGGTGGTAATCACCCCACCAAGAGCTACCCGAAGCGGAAGTTGCTACCTGAATTCGACGAGGAGGCCTTAGATCCCCCGCAACCAAAAATTAAAATGGCCATCTGGCCGGATAGACGACCTCACGGCCAACAAAGAGCGGCAAACAACGCCGCACATAAGCCAATACGCGATCCACGCGAGGGCTCATATCAAAAGGACGGTGCAACCAGATCCATCTATGGACCACGCAAGCGTCCTCCAGCATACGATGTACCACAACAAACATCTGAACAACGCAGTACACCCAGATACAGGGGTGTCGCATACCCCCTATGTTTCACCGACGAGGTGCTGGATGTAACATCCCAAATTTTCAATTTGGAATGTTATACATTAGATCATAAATGCATATCGTTGATCCTAGAAATTCTACGCAACTCAATGACCCACGGAGAGAGTTGGGGATTTCGTTATTTTCATATTTGAGTTTTCTCAAATTTTGAGAATAGGATCATTTGATTTTATTTATTTTATCTTCAATTATTTCTAATACAAAAATATGAGAGAGGGAATAAAATGACATTCCCAAAATAAAGAAATATTGAGGATTTAATAAAAAAATCAAATAAGATTTTATTTCGGAGTTTTTCGGTGTTATATTTGAATTTAGGAAAAAGTGCGTTTTTCAAAATTGCATTTAGGGCCCAAATAAATGTTCACCTTGTGCGGCTTGATTTTAGAAGCCCGTGAAAATTTATTTCGGAATTTTTGGAGTCCGTTTAGTATTTCTTTTATTATTCTTCCGAGTGGAATAATTAAAAAAACGAACTGACTTCAGGCCGTACCCGAGCGGGACACCGCCCGGGGGCAGCCTTTAAATAGCGCCGCCCCGAGCCGCCCCAGACCATCAGCCCTGCCTCGATCCGCGTGCGCCGCCGGAGCCGCCGACGAACCCGCTGCCCGAGGTTCGTCGCACCTCGACTTCCGTGCTGACAAAAAAATAGAGAGAAAAAGAAAAAAAAAGTCGGCGTTCGTCGTTTTTCTTTTTCTCGGATTAAATCCGCGATTTTTCTGATCGCGATTCCTGATCCGATTTTCGTTTTAGTTTAACTTTTCGCTCGTTTATCGGAATCAGGCAATTCAAGCGCCTAGGGATTCGTCTCGAAACCCTCTATCCATTTAACCAACTTAAACAAGATTTTGCTACTGTAAAATTTTCCCTAGATCCAGATTACTAGAACAAAGTTGTTTTCTTTCGCCGTTTGACTTTCGTTGCTTTGTTCGATTTGATTCTTTTTGCCAACCGGAGTTCTTAAGTTGAACCTTCTGGTTAGATCTCTTATTTGAGTTTTACCTGTGCATTAGATGAGTACTTATTGTATGCTTGTTTGTTTGTCTGCGATAGAATACCCGGAGTGCGCCGCCTGTTACTTCGAATCGTTAGGTTTCGCGGATCATCAGCAAGGCAAGTAACACTTTGATCATACCTTTTCTACTACCCAGTTTTATTGCATTAGATCAATCCTAACACATTGCATGATTAGGATCTAATTAAATTGTGGGATGGGAAGTAGATGAGGTAGTACCTATTACCTGTTATTATCAAACCTTTGGGAGTTACTTCTACGTTTGTTATTTATGCCATGCTATGCTAGTAGACATGGATTGGGTGAGTGATATCCATGACAGATGTGAGATTGTTAATTAATGGTTTATCTAAGGTGGCAACTTAAACACACATCTCGGTGGATTGAGGCACCTGGGTATTCTAGGACTTGCCTATTTTATTTTGGACCGCCACCCAGGCTCAAATAAGTCGTGCGAACTCTTACAGTGGTAGACTAGCAGATGTAGGGGATATAGGTGGTACGGTCTACCCATCATAAGGTGCTAGCGCTTCTGAAAGACTATGTCTCGGTCATCCGTCTTCTCAAACACCATGTAGTGCGAGAAACCAAACGGAGGTGATCGAGTCTTGCGGGGAAAAGTGCGCAAACCTCTGCAGAGTGTAATAAACTAATCATGGTTAGCCGTGTCCCCGGTTATGGACATCTTGAGTATCTAGTACCTGGATTTTCATGTGAATCTCAACATGTTACTCTAAATTAATTTTTTGTTGTGTTATGTTTAATGATGATGCTTAATTGGGATTGAGGATGCTGTCAACCATTCTCAATGTTTAACAACCACCATGTTAGTTAAATAAATTTATTCCTTTGAAGTAGGGAAAGATTGACTTTACGCAAAACTGTAACCATAGAGCTTTCCACCAGCCAAATATGCATATAGTATAGCTGTTTCATTCCATTACTCTCTATGTGTTACCTTGCCAGCATATTCCATGTGCTGACCCGTTCCGGGCTGCAACGTTAATGTTGCAGACTTTTCAGACGATGATTAAGGAGTTCTTAGGTCGTGGTTCTATACTCAGTGATGCTGTTGCAGTTGATGGACTCACTTATCTTCCAAACCTTCCGTTGTTATCGTTATTAGATGGCCTTAAGCCATATTTATTGTAATAAGTTCTCTTTTGAGACACTCGATGTAATAAGTGCGTGATTGCTACTCTGCTATAAATCATCCGACTACTGTGTGGTGTCAGCATTACTGATCCAGGGATGACACCAGAGCATAGAGATCAGACTGTTTGAGGTCTGGTCGCTACAGAGATGGTATCAGAGCACACGCTGACTATAGGACACGACCACTAAGTACAAGACCTATATCACTATTCACTCTCTTCTCTTCTGACCTCTCATCCTTTCTACTCTTTAGGATGGCGGATGCAAGGAACAAGTTCACACAACTGGATGAAGATACACCCTTTGGACGCCACTTGAAGGAAGTCACTAGATACCTGAACATAGGAGTACCAAGCTTCACGGGAACCTACAACGCCACTTTACCTGAAGAAGAGCGCTGGATGATTCAAGTTCAAGTTCCAGGAAGGACGTTCATGCCAGTCACTGAGCCCATAGAATTTTCTTTTGATGCACCAACTTGGAGTCTAGGAAAGACCATGGCAACTCACATCGCCATGGGATGCATTGGAGAAGTCTACCGCAAGGATCTCAAGGATACTATCTACCAGATTTTTGGGCGCCGAGATGAACACTGGTAGATGATCAGCACCAGGAAGGATAGATCAATTGCAGCTTTTATCCAGGAGCTAAACTAGCACATTCGATGACAGGAGAACCAGATGTGCACCAACATGATAGACCTGAAGAAGGCAAAGACTAGAATCAAGGAACTGGAGGAAGAACTCATGGCTAGATGTGAAGATTATGAAGAGGAAATTGAAGTATTGGTGGAGAAGAATGACGACCTAATCAAGAAGATTGGAATACTTATGGGAGGCCCTACGCCAGTAGATGAAGACGAAGAACCCCAGGAGATTAGCCCGGAAGACTACATCATCATCGGCGGCACCGACTCGGAACCAGATAGTAGCGATTATGACTATGTTGATGAAGCTGGAGCAGATATCATGGAGTCAACAACCGAAGAATATTTCTAGTAGACCACCTCATCAGTAGTAGTAGTCCACCATGTAAATATAGTAGTCCGAGCACTTTTGCGATAGTTAGATCGATTGTATGCCTTTGTTTGATTGATTGAAGTGAATTGTTTGCTTTTGCCTCATGTGCATATGGGTAGTGTTTTCTCTTTATACCCCCTATATTCTTATATCTCATCTTTTCTAAACCCTCAGATGCCTCTGAGACGTGACCCCAGATTTGTGGATAAGTATAACCTACCAACCCAAGCCCTTAGGTCACCCATGTTAGTAACCTTGCCCGGAGCAGAGTATGTGGCTAGTCTATGGTGTGATCGGTTACCATTAAGGATTGGTAACTATGTTTTTCCCTCAGACCTAATAGTATTGGAATCTCAAGGATTGGATGTGATATTAGGCATAGATTGGTTATCAAAGTATGAAGGGAATATTGAGTGTGCTAGTAAGACAATTTTTCTTACCACCCTAGAAGGGAGAAGGATCAAGTATGTATCCCGACATGTGCCAAAGAGGACTCAAGTACATTGCTTAACAGGAGTTGTGCAGGAGGAAGTACCAGTGGTAAGGGACATCCCTGATGTAAGAGTTGCCAGGCATGCCACCGGATAGAGATATTGAGTTCTTGATTGAGCTATTGCTAGTCACAGGTCCAATATCAAAGAGACCATATAGGATGCCAGCAAAGGATTTGGTGGAAATTAAGAAGCAGATTAAGGAGTTACGGGATAAGGGATATATTCGCCCAAGTTCTTTGCCTTGGGGATCGCCAGTACTTCTAGTGGAGAAGAAGGATGGATCGTTAAGGATGGTTGTTGATTATCGAGGATTGAATGAAGTAACGATCAAGAACAAGTACCCACTACCAATGATCAACGATCTGTTTGATTGATTGCAAGGTGCTAAGGTATTTTCCAAGATCGATCTGCGATCAGGATACCACCAGTTGAAGATTCGAGAACATGATATTCCTAAGACAACTTTTACCACCAGGTATGGGCTGTATGAGTACACCGTTATGTCATTTGGTCTGACTAACGCACCTGCCTATTTTATGAACATGATGAACAAAGTGTTTATGGAGTTTTTGGATAAGTTCGTCGTAGTGTTCATTGATGATATCCTGGTTTATTCGAAGAATGAAGAGGAACATAAGGAGCATTTGCGTTTGGTACTTGGAAAGCTCAGAGAACCTCAATTATATGCCAAGTTCAGCAAATGTGAGTTTTGGTTGAAGGAAGTAGGATTCCTCGGACACGTTATATCTGGAGAAGGTATAGCAGTAGATCCTGCTAAAGTTGAAACTGTGACCAAGCGGGAAGCCCCAACAACAGTTGGAGAGATCCGGAGTTTTCTTGGACTCGCAGGATACTACCGGAGATTTATTGAGAATTTCTCAAAGATTGCGAAGCCTATGACTGAGTTGTTAAAGAAAGATACCAAGTTCATATGGACAGAGGAATGTGAGGCTAGTTTCTAGGAGTTGAAGAAACGCTTGGTTACCTCACCAGTATTGATTTTGCTAGACCAGACCAAGGATTATGAGGTGTATTGCGACGCTTCACGTCGAGGACTTGGAGCAGTGCTTATGAAGGAAGGGAGAGTTGTTTCATATGCCTCAAGACAACTGAAACCTCATGAGTTGAATTATGCCACACATGATTTGGAGTTAGCAGCCGTAGTGCACGCATTGAAGACATGGAGACATTTTCTGATTGGAAATAATTGTGAGGTGTACACGGATCATAAGAGTTTGAAGTACATTTTCACACAGAAGGAGTTGAATCTCAGACAAAGGAGATGGTTGGAGCTTATCAAGGATTATGATATGAAATTGCATTATCATCCCGAAAAGGCCAATGTAGTAGCTGAAGCATTAAGCCGTAAGAGCCATGTCAATACATTAATGATGGGAGAAATACCCACGGAGTTAGCAGAAAATCTTCGTGAACTATGTTTGGAAATAGTTCCGAGAGGCTATGTAGCAGCATTGGAGATTCAGTCAACTTTGATGGATAGAATCAGAGAAGTTCAGAAAGCTGACAAAGATATTGCCGCTATAAAGGAGAAATTGAGCAAAGGAAAAGCTAAAGGATTTCGTGAGGATGAGCACGACACCCTATGGTTTGAAGACCGCGTTTACGTGCCCAATGACCTGGAGATCAGGAAGTTGATTTTGCAAGAGGCACACGACTCACCGTATTCAATTCACCCAAGAAATACCAAGATGTATCTTGATTTGAAGGATATTTTCTGGTGGACCGGAATGAAGAAGGATATTGCGGAGTATGTAGCAGTTTGTGATGTATGTCAGAGAGTAAAGGCAGAGCATCAGAAGCCAGCAGGATTGTTACAACCATTGCCGATACCCGAATGGAAGTGGGATAAGCTAGGCATGAATTTTATCACGGGATTACCCAGGACTCGTTCAGGCTATGACTCGATTTGGGTTGTAGTTGATCGATTGAAGAAAGTAGCTCATTTCATCCCAGTAAAGACCACTTATACCAGTGCCAAGTTGGCAAAGATATACATGACCAGGATCGTATGTCTGCATGGAGTTCCAAGGAGTATCGTATCAGATAGAGGAACCAAGTTTACCTCAAAGTTCTGGAAGTAGTTGCACGAAACTTTGGGAACCAGGTTAGAATTCAGTACAACTTTTCATCCACAGACAGATGGACAGACCGAGAGAGTCAATCAGATTTTGGAGGATATGCTGAGAGCTTGTGCGCTAGATTATGGATCTAGTTGGGACGATAATTTGCCATATGCAGAGTTCTCTTATAACAACAGTTACCAAACCAGTTTAAAGATGGCCCCTTTCGAAGCGTTGTACGGAAGGAGGTGCAGGACACCGTTGTCATGGGATGAAGTTGGAGACCGCCAGTTGTTTGGTCCTGACTTGATTATAGAGTCTGAACAGAAGGTGAAGTTGATTCACGATAGACTCAAGGTAGCCCAGTCCAGACGGAAGAGTTATGCGGATTCTAAACGCAAGGAGACAGTTTACGAAGTCGGAGACAGAGCTTATCTTCGAGTATCTCCACTTCGGGGAACAAAGCATTTTGGAGTTAAAGGGAAGTTAGCACCACGATTTGTAGGACCATATCGAGTTTTGGAGCGTATGGGAGAAGTGGCCTACAAGTTGGAATTACCTGAAGGATTGTCAGGAGTTCATGATGTGTTCCACGTTTCCTAGTTGAAGAAATGTCACGCGGAGATGGTTGACATACCGTTAAGAGACACAATGCCTTTGGAAACTATTCAGTTGGATAACGACTTGACCTACGAGGAGAAACTAGTTAAGATCCTTGAGTTTGCCAGTCGAGTCACTCACAACAAGGTTATCAAGTTTTGCAAAGTTCAGTGGAGCCACCACACGGAGGATGAAGCCACCTGGGAGCGAGAGGAAGATTTGCTCAAGGACCACCCTCACCTATTTTCTAGCCAACCCAAATCTCGAGGGCGAGATTCATCTTAAGGGGGGTAGGTATGTAACATCCCAAATTTTCAATTTGGAATGTTATACATTAGATCATAAATGCATATCATATTTTATTTTGCATTTTGGTTGATCCTAGAAATTCTAAGCAACTCAATGACCCACGGAGAGAGTTGGGGATTTCGTTATTTTCATATTTGGGTTTTCTCAAATTTTGAGAATAGGATCATTTGATTTTATTTATTTTATCATCAATTATTTCTAATACAAAAATATGAGAGAGGGAATAAAATGACTTTCCCAAAATAAATAAATATTGAGGATTTAATAAAAAAATCAAATAAGATTTTATTTCGGAGTTTTTCAGTGTTTTATTTGAATTTAGGAAAAAAAATGCGTTTTTCAAATTTGCATTTAGGGCCCAAATAAATGTTCACCTTGTGTGGCTTGATTTTTGAAGCCCGTGAAAATTTATTTTGGAATTTTTGGAGTCCGTTTATTATTATTTTTATTTTTCTTCCGAGCGGAATAATTAAAAAAATGAACCGACTTCGGGTCGTACCCGAGCGGGACACCGCCCGGTGGCAGCCTTTAAATAGCGCCGCCCCGAGCCGCCGCAGCCCATCAGCCCCGCATCGATCCGCGTGCGCCGCCGGAGCCGCCGACGATCCCGCCGCCCGAGGTTCGTCGCGCCTCGACTTCCGTGCCGAAAAAAGGGAAAAAAGTCGGCGTTCGTCGTTTTTCTTTTTCTCGGATTAAATCCGCGATTTTTCTGATCGCGATTCCTGATCCGATTTTCGTTTTAGTTTAACTTTTCGCTCGTTTATCGGAATCAGGCGATTCAAGCGCCTAGGGATTCGTCTCGAAACCCTCTATCCGTTTAACCAACTTAAACAAGATTTTGCTAGTGTAAAATTTTCCCTAGATCCAGATTACTAGAACAAAGTTGTTTTCTTTCGCCGTTTGACTTTTGTTGCTTCGTTCGATTTGATTCTTTTTGCCAATCGGAGTTCTTAAGTTGAACCTTCTGGTTAGATCTCTTATTTGAGTTTTACCTGTGCATTAGATGAGTACTTACTGTATGCTTATTTGTTTGTCTGCGATAGAATACCCGGAGTGCGCCGCCTGTTACTTCGAATCGTTAGGTTTCGCGGATCATCAGCAAGGCAAGTAACACTTTGATCATACCTTTTCTACTACCCAGTTTTATTGCATTAGATCAATCCTCACACATTGCATGATTAGGATCTAATTAAATTGTGGGATGGGAGGTAGATGAGGTAGTACCTATTATCTGTTATTATCAAACCTTTGGGAGTTAATTCTACGTTTGCTATTTATGCCATGCTATGCTACTAGACGTGGATTGGGTGAGTGATATCCATGATAGATGTGAGATTGTTAATTAATGGTTTATCTAAGGTGGCAACTTAAACACACATCTGGGTGGATTGAGGCACATGGGTATTCCAGGACTTGCCTGTTTTCTTTTGGACCGCCACCCAGGCTCAAAGGGATCATGAGACTATTCATACTAGAAACTTCCGTGTGCAGCCACAAGCTATTATGGGCTCTAGCATAGTTGACTAAGGCATGCGAACTCTTACAGTGGTAGACTAGCAGATGTAGGGGATGTAGGTGGTACGGTCTACCCATCGTAAGGTGCTAGCGCTTCTGAAAGACTATGTCTCGGTCATCCGTCTTCTCAAACACCATGTAGTGCGAGAAACCAAATGGAGGCAATCGAGTCTTGTGGGGAAAAGTGCGCAAACCTCTGTAGAGTGTAATAAACTAATCATGGTTAGCCGTGTCCCCGGTTATGGACATCTTGAGTATCTAGTACCTGGATTTTCATGTGAATCTCAACATGTTACTCTAAATTAATTTTGTTGGGTTATGTTTAATGATGATGCTTAATTGGGATTGAGGATGCTGTCAACCATTCTCAATGTTTAACAACCACCATGTTAGTTAAAAAAATTTATTCCTTTGAAGTAGGGAAAAATTGGCTTTACGCAAACTATAACCATAGAGCTTTCCACGAGCCAAATATGCATATAGTATAGTTGTTTCATTCCATTACTCTCTATGTGTTACCTTGCCAGCATATGACATGTGCTGACCCGTTTCGGGCTGCAACGTTAATGTTGCAGACTTTTCAGACGACGATTAAGGAGTTTTTAGGTCGTGGTTCTATACTCAGTGATGCCGTTGGAGTTGATGGACTCACTTATCTTCCAAGCCTTCCGCTGTTATCTTTATTAGATGGCCTTAAGCCATATTTATTGTAATAAGTTCTCTTTTGAGACACTCGATCTAATAAGTGTGTGATTGCTACTCTGCTATAAATCCTCCGAGTACTGTGTGGTGTCAGCATTACTGATCCAGGGATGACAACGGAGCACAGAGATCAGACTGTTTGAGGTCTGATCGCTACACTGGACCATGAATTTCCAAAGGGATTCAAACCCATAAACATAGAGGCATACGACGGAACAACAAACCCGGGGTCTAGATTGAGGACTATATCCTCCATATCCATATGGCTAGAGGAGATGATCTCCACGCCATTAAGTATTTACCCCTCAAACTCAAAGGGCCAGCTCGACACTGGCTCAAAAGCCTCCACGAAAGCTCCATTGGAAGCTGGGAAGAGCTCGAAGACGCTTTTCGGGCAAATTTTCAAGGGAATTATGTCCGACCTCCGGACACAGACGATTTGAGTCATATAACTCAACAGCCCGGAGAGTCAGCCCGAAACATTTGGAACAGGTTTCTTACTAAAAAGAACCAAATAGTCGACTATCCAGACGCCGAAGCCTTGGCAGCTTTTAAGCATAGCATCCACGACAAATGGCTTGCCAGACACCTCGGCCAAGAAAAGCCGAGAACAATGGCAGCATTAACAAGCCTCATGACTCGCTTTTGCGCGGGTGAGGATAGCTGGCTAGCCAGATGCAGTACCAGCGACCCCAGTACATCCAAAGTCAGAGATGGAAATAGGAAATCACGGCGCAACAAAAAATAATAAGCACCGGAATAAAGAAGACAACCCGAAGAGCACGGCGGTAAACGCAGGATTCAGAAGTTCTCGGCAAGGTTAGCAAAAGCCGCCCTCGAAAAGCGCCAGAGATGAACTGTCCAGCCTAAACAAAATTCTGGACCAAATATGTCAGATCCATAGCACCCCCGATAAACCTGCAAATCATACCCATAGAGAATGTTGGGTCTTCAAGCAGTCCGGCAAGCTCAACGCCGTACACAAGGGGGAGGATACACCAAGCGAAGATGAGGATGAGCCTCTCAAGCAAGACATTGGGGAACAAAAGAAATTTCCACTAGAATTCAAAACAGTGAACGTATTGCACGTGATCCAGGGGAGAAACAAAGCGGCACTAGCAGAGAAATATGCCCAAGGGCCCATCACCGCGGAGTCCTAGCACTAGTCGTCTCAACCGATCACTTTCGACCATCGGGATTACTCAGCAAGTATCCGGCGTGCAGGATGGGCTGCCTTGCTATTAGACCCAATAATTGACGGATACCATTTCACACGAGTCCTGATGGACGGTGTCAGCAGTCTAAACCTGATATATCAGGACACAATCCGCAAAATGGGGGTAGACCCAACGAAAATTTGCCACCGCAATACTACCATTAAAGGAGTAACACTAGGCCCAGGGGCTCATTGCACGGGCTCCCTACTACTAGAGGTTATATTCGGCTTCCCCGATAACTTCCGTAGTGAAAAATTAACATTCCACACTGGTCCGTTCCAAAGTGGCTATCAAGCACTACTTGGACGCGAAGCTTTCGCTCGCTTTAATGCAATACCGCATTATGCTTCCCTCACGCTTAAGATTCCTTGGATTAGGTGGTCTCCGGACAGCCGTACTATATCCTTTAGACAGACTGTTAGACTATCAAGATACAAGACTGAAGACTTCGTCACTTGTCCGGATGGGACCCTATTTGCGTGGAAGGAAAGCTAGGCAGTACGGATATGGATATCTCCTCCTTTGTAACCGACCTTGTGTAACCCTAGCCCCCTCCGGTGTCTATATAAACCGAAGGGTTTTAGTCCGTAGGACACAACAATAACATACAATCATACCATAGGCTAGCTTCTCGGGTTTAGCCTCTTCGATCTCGAGGTAGCTCAACTCTTGTAATCTCCATATCATCAAGAATAAATTAAGCAGGACGTAGGGTTTTACCTCCATCAAGAGGGCCCAAACCTGGGTAAAACATCATGTCCCCTGCCTCCTGTTACCATCCGCCTTAGACGCACAGTTCGGGACGCCCTACCCGAGATCCGCCGGTTTTGACAACGACATTGGTGCTTTCATTGTGAGTTCGTCTGTTTTGTCGCCGTTAGGATTGATGGCTCCTTCAATCATCGTTAGCGATGTAGTCCAGGGTGAGACTTTTCTCCCCGGACAGATTTTTGTATTCAGCGGCTTTGCACTACGGGCCAATTCGCTTGGCCATCTGGAGCAGATTGAAAGCTACGCCACTGGCCGTTAGGTCAGGTTTGGAAGTTTAAACTACACGGCCGATATCCGCAGAGACTTGATCTTCGACGGATTCGAGCCTCTGCCATGTGCGTCACACGGTCACGATGAGTATGATCTAGCCCTACCATGAGACAGTGTTCAAGAGATCGCACCAGCAGCCGCTCCGACCCCCAATTCGGAGCCAGTTGGGCCGTCCATGGACGGGTGGATAGACCCCGCCACGAAGACCTTACCCTTCATGAGAGCCGTGTTGTCAAACTGCCGGATCCTTCACCGGCCACGGACTCCGAACCGCCCGCGCCCGTTCCTAGCGAATCCGACTGGGCACCGATCATGGAGTTCACCTCTGCGGATATTTTTCAACACTCGCCTTTGGCGACATACTGAACTCGTTAAGGTCTCTCTCCTTGTCAGAAGGATCCTGGCCGAACTATGTCAGGCAGGATTGGGATTCGGATGACGAAGAAATTCGCCGCCCACCCACCACCCACTTAGTAGCCACTATCGATGACTTAACCAACATGCTCGACTTCGACTCCGAAGACATCGACGGTATGGACGACGATGCAGGAGACGAACAGGAACCACTGCTTGCAGGGCACTGGATGCCCACTTCATCACATGACGTATACATGGTGGACACACCAAAAGAAGACGACGACGAGGAAGGGAAGGACGCAAAGAAGGGTTGTCCCCTCGAAAAGCAGTCAAAGCGGCGGCGTAAGCGCCGCTCCAAATCCCGCCTCGGTAGAAGCAACGATCATATAGACCCAGCGTTACAGCAGGGTGAACCATCGCCGAACCAAGGCAACACGGAGAATCAGACCGAACAACCCGACTCTATCAAAGATAACAGTCCGGACGACATCACATCGGACAGACACCTGGAGCAACAGAATGCCCATCAAAGGCTCGTTGCCACCGCGAGTAGTCTAAAAACGCAGAAGCAAAGGCTCAAGGCTGCGCAAGACACACTCAGAATTAGATGGAGTAATGTGCTCAACACAACAGCGAAGTACGGCGGTAATCACCCCACCAAGAGCTACCCGAAGCAGAAGTTGCTACCTGAATTCGATGAGGAGGCCTTAGATCCCCCGCAACCAAAAATTAAAATGGCCATCTGGCCGGATAGACGACCTCACGGCCAACACAAAGCGGCAAACAACGCCGGACATACGCCAATACGCGATCCACGCGAGGGCTCGCATCAAAAGGACGGCGCAACCAGATCCATCTATGGACCACGCAAGCGCGCTCCAGCATACTATGTAACACAACAAACATCCGAACAATGCGGTACACCCAGATACAGGGGTGCCGCACACCCCCTATGTTTCACCGACGAGGTGCTGGACCATGAATTTCCAGAGGGATTCAAACCTGTAAACATAGAGGCATAGGACGGAACAACAAACCCGGGGGTCTAGATTGAGGACTATATCCTCCATATCCATATGGCTCGAGGAGATGATCTCCATGCTATTAAGTATTTACCTCTCAAACTCAAAGGGCAAGCTCGACACTGGCTCAAAAGCCTCCCCGAAAGCTCCATTGGAAGCTGGGAAGAACTCGAAGATGCTTTTCAGGCAAATTTTCAAGGGACTTATGTCCGACCTCCGGACGCGGACGATTTGAGTCATATAACTCAATAGCCCGGAGAGTCAGCCCGAAATATTTGCAACATGTTTCTTACTAAAAAGAACCAAATAGTCGACTGTCCGGACGCCGAAGCCTTGGCAGCTTTTAAGAATAGCATCCGCGACGAATGGCTTGCCAGACACCTCGGCCAAGAAAATCCGATAACAATGGCAGCATTAACAAGCCTCATGACTCACTTTTGCGCGGGTGAGGATAGCTGGCTAGCCACATCCAGTACCAGCGACCCTAGTACATCCGAAGTCAGAGATGGAAATGGGAAATGACGGCGCAGCAAAAATAATAAGCGCTGGAATAAAGAAGACAGCCCGAAGAGCACGGCGGTAAACGACGGATTCAGAAGTTCTCGGCCAGGTCAGCAAAAGCCGCCCTCTAAAGGCGCCAGAGATGAACTGTCCAGCCTAAACAAAATTTTGGACCAAATATGTCAGATCCATAGCACCCTCGATAAACCTGCAAATCATACCCACATAGAATGTTGGGTCTTCAAGCAGTCCGGCAAGCTCAACGCCGTACACAAGGGGGAGGATACACCAAGCGAAGACGAGGATGAGCCTCTCAAGCAAGACACTGGGGAACAAAAGAAATTTCCACCAGAAGTCAAAATAGTGAACGTATTACACGTGATTCAGGGGAGAAACAAAGCGGCACTCCCAGAGAAATATGCCCAAGGGCCCATCACTGCGGAGTCCTACCACTGGTCATCTCAACCGATCACTTTCGACCATCGGGATTACTCAGCAAGTATCCGGCGTGCAGGATGGGCTGCCTTGGTATTAGACCCAATAATTGACGGATACCATTTCACACGAGTGCTGATGGACGGTGGCAGCAGTCTAAACCTGATATATCAGGACACAATCCGCAAAATGGGGGTTGACCCAACGAAACTTTGCCACCACAATACTACCTTTAAAGGAGTAACGCCAGGCCCAGGGGCTCATTGCATGGGGTCCCTGCTACTAGAGGTTATATTCGCCTTCCCCGATAACTTCCGTAGCGAAAATTTAACATTCCACATTACTCCGTTCCAAAGTGGCTATCAAGCACTACTTGGACGCGAAGCTTTCGCTCGCTTTAATGCAATACCGCATTACGCTTCCCTCACGCTAAGATGCCTGGTCCACTTGGCATCATTATAGTGAATGGAAATATTGAGCGATCCTTGCGCGCCGAAGAGAGTGCGACTACCTTGACAGCCGCACACTAAAAACGACCTCACCAACTAAAGCATTTGATAGGTCGTCAAGACCACGGACTCGGTTCGACGAGTCCGGCGCAGCTATATGTAATTCATACAGGTTTGATAGCCATACCCCTATTACAAATACAAGGGGCTCAACGCGCGCAGAGAAGTGGCTTTTTTTACTCATATTGAATTGTACATGGTTTCTTTAAACCTACCTTTTTGCACGACAACTTTTCACCTAAGTTCCTCTCTTTTACAGATGACCATCATGCTACACCTGTCCAAGATACGGCACAACGGAGACACAGGGGCAGACGTGCAGCGGGGACCTGTTCCAAGGATTCTTTTTAGATTAAGACCCTTTGTAAACCTTTTTTATTGTCTCTTGTTGATACACATCCCTCGGATTCTCAGTACACTTGAGAAGGATGCTGACGTCTTGGCATGTGGCCACGTCAGAATAATGCACGTACCTGGACACCAGGGGCTTCTTACAAAGGGCACTGTTTAGGCCCGGTTTACACCATAAAGACCGAATACCTTAGGGAGTGTTCGACATCGTGAGTTTGGCTTTATATGCATCAGCTCCGAATCATGTCTTTGGTCAAATGTTGGGTTTGCCCGGCTCCTGTGTTTTGATGCCTTACGTTCCGCTCTATCGGCTAAGGCGGCTGAGGGAGTCCTGGATTAGCGGGTGTTTGGGTAGCCAGACTATACCTTCAGCCGGACTCCTGGACTATGAAGATACAAGATTGAGGACTTCATCCCGTGTCCGGATGGGACTTTCCTTGGCGTGGAAGGCAAGCTTGGCGATGCGGATATTCAAGATCTCGTACCATTGTAACCGACTTGATGTAACCCTAACTCTATCCGGTGTCTATATAAACCGGAGGGTTGTAGTCCGTAGGCAATCAACTCCATACACAACAATCATACCATAGGCTAGCTTCTAAGGTTTAGCCTCCTTGATCTCATGGTAGATCTACTCTTGTACTACCCATATCATCAATATTAATCAAGCAGGAGTAGGGTATTACCTCCATCGAGAGGGCCCAAACCTGGGTAAAACAAAGTGTTCCCTGCCTCCTGTTACCATCCGGCCTAGATGCACAGTTCGGGACCCCCTACCCGAGATCCGCCGGTTTTGACACCGACATTGGTGCTTTCATTCAGAGTTCCTCTGTGTCGTCGCCTTTAGGCCCGATGGCTCCTTTGATCATCAACAACGATATGGTCTAGGGTGAGACTTTTCTCCCTGGACAGATCTTCGTCTTCGGCGGCTTCGCTCTGCGGGCCAGTTCGCTCGGCCACCTAGAGCAGATCGAAAGCTACGCCCCAGGCCATCAAGTCAGGTTTGGAAGCTTAAACTACACGGCTGACATCTGCGGAGACTTGATCTTCGACGGATTCGAGCCACAGCCAAGCGCGCCGCACTGTCTCGATGGGCATGATATAGCTCTGCCGCCGAACAGCGCTTTGAAGGCCGCACACGCATCGGTTTCGACCATTGATTCGAAGCCTACTGCACCGATCGAGGATCAGCGGTTGGACGCTACTTCAGGGGCTGCGATCTCAGAGGCGATCGAGCCGAACTCCAGCCCCGCACTCCGCATGGCCCGTGACTCTGAGGAGCCGGATTCCTCTCTGAACTCCGAGCCCCCCGCGCCCCTGCCAATCGAATCCGACTGGGCGCCGATAATGGAGTTCACCACCGCGGACATCTTTTAGTACTCGCCCTTTGGCGAAATACTGAATTCTCTAAAGTCTCTCTCTTTATCAGGAGAGCCCTGGCCGGACTACAGTCAGCGAGGGTGGGATACGGACGATAAGGAAATTCAAAGCCCACCCACCACCCACTTTGTAGCCACTGTCGACGATCTAACCGACATGCTTGACTTCAGCTCCGAAGACATCGACGGCATGGACGACGATGTAGGAGACGAACAGGAACCAGCACCTATAGGGCGCTGGAAGGCCACCTCGTCATATGACATATATATGGTGGATACTCAAAAAGATGGAGATGGCGATGGAACAGTGGGGGATGACGCCCCCAAGAAACAGCCAAAGTGCCGGCGTCAGCGGCGCCGCTCTAAATCCCGCCAAAGCAAAAATGGTGATTCCGGCACGGGAGATAATACTACCCCCGATAGCACCGAAGAACACCCACCTCAGCAAGATTCGGCACAGGAAAATGGAGAAGCCAGCCCTCATGAGAGAGCGGCAGACCGAGAGGTCGAGGATGATAACTATACGCCTCCCTCCGAAGACGAGGCAAGCCTCGATGACGACGAATTCGTCATACCATCAAACCCCGTCAAACAAGAGCATTTTAAACGCAGGCTTTTAGCCACGGCAAGCAGCCTCAAGAAAAAGCAGCAACATCTTAGAGCTGCCCAAGATTTGCTAGCTGACAGATGGACTGAAGTCCTTGCGGCCGAAGAGTATGAACTCGAACGCCCCTCCAAGAGTTACCCGAAGCGCAGGCCGCTACCCCGATCAGAGGAGGAAGCACCTACATCACCAGCGCATGACATGGCAGACCGGCCACCTCGCGGCCGTGACAGAGAGGCCTCTCGGCCCTCCACCCAAGCCATGCCCCGACGCCGCTCAACTAAGGCACGGAAAAATGCGCCCGACCTGCAAGACATACTGGAGGATAGGGCAAGACAAACAAGATCGATCTACGGATCGCGCAGGCGCCCTACGGCATGTGACAATGATCTTCACGCCGGATACAACAAATCTGGCCGGGCCGAACACAACAGACATAACTCTTCCGAGCTGCATCGTGATATAGCCCAGTACAGAGGCGCCGCACACCCGCTATGCTTCACGAATGAAGTAATGGATCATAAAATCCCAGAGGGTTTAAACCCCGTAAACATCGAATCATACGATGGCACAACAGATCCGGCGGTATGGATCGAGGATTATCTCCTTCACATCCACATGGCACGCAGCGATGATCTACACGCCATCAAATACCTCCCGCTCAAACTTAAAGGACTGGCCCGGCATTGGCTTAACAGCTTGCCAGCAGACTCAATCGGTTCTTGGGAGGACCTGGAAGTCGCATTCCTCGACAACTTCCAGGGCACTTACGTGCGACCGCCGGATGCCGACGACTTAAGCCACATAATCCAGCAGCCAGAAGAATCGGCCAGACAATTCTGGACACGGTTCCTAACAAAGAAAACCAGATAGTCGATTGTCCGGATGCAGAGGCCCTAGCAGCCTTCAAGCATAACATCTGCGACGAATGGCTTGCCTGGCACCTAGGACAGGAAAAGCCGAAATCCATGGCAGCCCTCACGACACTCATGACCCGCTTTTGCATGGGAGAAGACAGCTGGCTAGCTCACAGTAACAACTTATCAAAGAACCCTGGTAATTCGGATACCAAGGACAAAAGTGGCAGGACACATCGGAATAAGCAAAAACGCCGCGTTAACAGCGACAGCAATGAAGATACAACAGTCAATGCCGGATTCAAAGGCTATAAATCCGGTCAGCGGAAAAAGCCATTCAAAAAGAATACTCAGGGCCAATCCAGTTTGGACCGAATACTCGATCGCTTGTGCCAGATACATGGCACCCCTGAATGCCAGCCAATCACACTAACAGGGATTGTTGGGTGTTTAAGCAGGCAGGCAAGTTAAGGGCCGAAAACAGAGACAAGGGGCTGCACAGCGATGACGAGGAGCCCAAGGCGCCGAACAACAATGGACAGAAGGGCTTCCCCCCACAAGTGCGGACGGTGAACTTGATATACGCAACCCACATTCCCAAGCGGGAGCGGAAGCGTGCGCTATGGAACGTATACGTGATAGAGCCAGTCGCCCCAAAGTTCAACACATGGTCCTCCTGCCCGATCACTTTTGATCGAAGGGACCATCCCACTAGCATCCATCATGGCGGCTTCGCCGCATTGGTTCCCGACCCAATCAACGACGGATTTCATCTAACAAGAGTCCTCATGGACGGCGGCAGTAGCCTGAACCTGCTTTATCAGGATACAGTGCAGAAAATGGGCATAGATCCCTCGAGGATTAAGCCCACAAGAACGACCTTTAAAGGCGTTATACCAGGTGTAGAAGCCAACTGTACAGGCTCAGTAACACTTGACGTGGTCTTCGGATCCCCGAACAGTTTCCGAAGCGAAGAGTTAATCTTCGATACAGTCCCGTTTCGCAGTGGCTATCACGCCCTGCTCGGACGAACCGCATTTGGAAAGTTCAATGCGGTGCCGCACTACGCATATCTCAAGCTCAAGATGCCAGGCCCTCGAGGAGTAATTACGGTCAACGGAAACACCGAACGCTCCCTCCGTATGGAGGAGCATACGGCGGCTCTCGCAGCGGAGGTGCAAAGTAGCCTTCTCAGGCAATTCTCCAGTCCGGCCATTAAAAAGCCAGACATTGCCAAGCGCGCCCGGAGTAACCCACAGCAGGACCGCCTGGCACACTCTGAGCAAGCGTAGCAATGCGGCACCAGCCCCAGCTGTCACGACATAGCGAAACCAGTACCTCGCGTACATAACTACGCCCTTGAAATACCACGGGCACAGGGGAAGGGGCACAATAGCGGCACGCCCAAAATACGGCTTAAAACGTACTAGGGGCTGCCGGATTCTTTTTTTAATTTTTTCTTACTTTCAGGACTCCATACTTCGGACGACCTATTCGGCAATTCGACTGCCGCACAAATGATGCAAGATCCAGGGAGGCAGACAAGCCATGCCGCATTATGGAACTCCCAGGTGGTCTCTGTTACGAGCGGTATACCTGTTTTAAATATAATTCCGCGGCCTGCCCCTGGTCAGGACATACTGAATAGTCCAATATCTTTTGCTTACCGCACTATTTGTATCGTCCGGCTTTGATAAATAGCCTCTCTATAAACAATGCATAGCTTTTGTCTATTTTCTGCATTACTCTCTTTTATATATGTTCACTAATGACATGTTGCACCCGTACACTGTGGTACGGCAAGTACGCCAGGGGCTTCAGTACCCTTTAATATGGTGTGAGAAGTCCGTACACTTTCACAAGTGCGGCACCCCGAACTTATAGCACTATATGCATCGGCTCCGAATCATGATTTGGGTCAATAGTTGGGTTTGCCCGGCTCCTATGTTTTGGTGCCTTACGTTCCACTATATCGGATAAGGTAGCACTAGGAGAACCACTGCGATTGTGCCCCGGTTGAGCTGGGTTAAGGACCTCAGTGGAGAAAGCTAAAACTGACTGTCATGATGAGGCGAGAGACCGGTCGCTATTCGAGAGGTTTTTCGAGTCCCTAAAGACTTATGCCGCTTCGAGCGAGGAGCCGGATTTTGTCCGGCCAAGGCGTGGATAGCGCCCCGAACTCGGTCTTCCGAACTAGGGGCTTCACCGAAATTTAAAATTATAAAGTTCTATGACTAAGTGAGAGTGTTCAAGCATTATAGTCCGATTGCCTGGTTCGTTGTGCTGAGCGCCTCCCTCGAAGGACCCAACTGTCACATCCCTAGTTCTGGCCTGTCCTATGCCTGCTTCCATCTGAGCATCATGTTTAAATTTTTGAAACCTGAACTGAGGAATTTTGGAAGCCTCAAAAACTTAAATAAAAGAGGGGCAAAAACCCTAGAAATCTCATTCATTGCTCCAAAATGCTCTTCTTAAATGTTTGATAATTTTTGGTAAGGGTTCTGGTCCCAACCAAAATATTGAACATTTTTTAAGGAATTATTTTTGGAACTTTGGATTTAATTCATTAGCTATTTGAATTTGAATTATATTCATATAATTAGAATATAATTTCAAATACCCCTGAAATATTTTATAAGCTTTTGGAAAAGTCCATCTAGCAATATAAAATATTCAGAGGAGCTTTGGCATTGTTTGAATTATTATTTTAATTCAAAACAGTGGCAAAAGAATTAAATAAAAGAAAAACAGAACAGAAAATAAAAGACAGAAAGAGAGAAGGACTTACCTGTGAAGCCCACCTGGTGGCCCAACAGGACCGGCCCAGCGCGGCCCAGCCCGCCACCGCTACTCCCCCCCCTGTCGTCTTCCTCTTGCCAGTGGGAGCAGCTGCGTGCTTGCACGCGCGCGGCCGAGGAGGCCACCTCCTCCCTGCCTGGCTGCCTCCTCCTTCCCTGGTCCCTCCCGCGACGCCACGCAGCCCAGACCCCCTCTCACTTCTCCCTCGCTCTCTGGACCTCCCTCCCCCCTCGCTCCTCTGTTTCCCCTCCCGCGACCGAACGGAGCCGCCGCCACCGACGAGAGCCACCATGGCTACCGGGCACCCCACGGCTCACCGACGCCCCAGGAAGCTCCGCCGGTCCTCCCTCTACCTCCTCAACGAGCCACGAGGCCCCAGACGTGCCACAACACCGCCCTCGATGCCTTCTTCAACCTCGGGACCGCCGGCCATCTTCGTCAAATTCGCCGGCTCCGGACCGTCCCCGACCTCGCCGAGCGTCCCCTCGTCATCGCCGTGAGTCACTGACCCTCTCCCCTAACTCAGCATGCTCCCCTCCGTGCCGTAGCGCCGTTCCCCACGAGCACCGAAGCCACCGTCCGCCATTGCTGCTGCACGCATAGCCTCCGTGCTCCCCTGGCCTCACTGAGCTGCTCCTAGTGCTCCCCATGTCTAGTAGGTGCTGCCCAGCCTCTCCATTTGCTCACTGATGCACCGTAGCAACGCGCCCGAGCACCACCGAACACCATCGCCGCCAAAGCTCGTCGCCGGCATGAGTTCCGGCGACCCCACGACCTCCCACTCGGTCCTCTGGATGCGCGGGAGCAAGGGCCATCCCCTGGTACCCTCAGCGCGCCAAACTGACGCCTCTAGTGCAAGTCCGGCGTGCCCCGCCATGTTCTGTGGTCGCCGTCGGCTGGTCTCCGGCGTGCTGACGTGGCGTCGTCGTTAGGGGCTAATGACCCTGCTAACTAACCCTGTGACACTGACAGCGGGCCCCGTAGCGGGTCAAAGCCCGAGTCAACGCGGGATTAGCCCCTGTGTCACTGACGTGTGGACCCCACACGTCAGGTTTGACCCGAGCCGGCCCCTGTTGACTTGCTGACGTCATGCCAACGTCATGCTGACGCAGTAATGTTTTCTGGATTTAATTTAATTCTGAAATTCCAGAAAATAGCTAAAACTTCAATAAATCATAGAAATTCAACCGTAACTCCAAATTAAATAATTTATATATGAAAAATTATCAGAAAAATTCAAGGAATCCATCTGTACCACTTTCATGCATGTTAGAACAACTTATAGCTGCTGTTTAGCACAAATCAATTAAATGGCATTTGAATAATCACATATGGAGTTTGAATTTGAATCTTGTATTCAAACCAACTTCATTTAATCTGTTGCTAGTTGCATTAGCCCAAAACACATTCATTTTGCCATGTCATGATCATGCATCATATTGTGCATTGCATTGATTGTGTTCCCTTCTGTGTTGCCGGTATTTGTCCCCTCTCGATAGACGTGATACCGATGATGCGATCGTTGACACTGATGAAGACTCAATGTTATCTTCAGAAGTGCCAGGCAAGCAAAACCCCCTTGTTCATTCCGATAAAATCCCACTCTCTCGCTCCTGCTCTCTTTTACTGCATTAGGACAACAACGACATATTTGTTACTTGCTGCGGTAGCTGAACCCCTTTATCCTTTGCATGACCTGTCATTGCCACAGTAAATAGATGAAACCCACTAGCATGAGTAGGAGTTGTTTGAGCCCTGATGTGCCTACTCATTCATGCTTGTTTGTCATGCCTGCTACTGCTTAGAGTTGAGTCAGGTCTGATTCATCGGGGATGAATCAGAGGCGGTGAACATGTCCTACTGGGTGTGAGCTAAGTGTGTGAACACGATTTGGTAAAGGTAGCAGTGAGAGGCCATGTAGGAGTACATGGTGGGTTGTCTCATTGCAGCCGTCCTCAGGAACTGAGTTCCGTGCCTGTGATCCATGAACAGCTACTACCACACATTGGGATCCTTAATTGACTCTCTCGACTTATTAATCAACATGATCTCTGTCCAGGAGTTGCAACTAGTTTCTGGTGTTTGTAGGTAGTGTTAGTAGTCTACCAAGTGGCACCCGGTACAGGTGGGCTTGGGACAGACTAGGCACAGTGGCACGGTGTACCAAGTGGCACCCGGTTGGTGGGCTTGGGAACCCTGCTCACATCGTTTGGGGCCGTGAGCGACACCCCGGCCGGATCTCCTTGCGGATGGAACCCGAATAGGCGATAAACCTGGACGAGAGACTTGTTCGGTTAGTCAGGTCGTGGCCGACTCCCTCGCCCGGCTTCCGCTTGAAGGTTGCCGAGGTACATGACGTGTACAGGGCGGTAAGTGGCGAGAGCGTGTGTGAAGAAGTACACCCCTGCAGGGTTATCATTATCTATTCGAATAGCCGGATTCCTCGGATATGGAAACGTGGACCCCTTGTACAGTTCATAGACAAGTGAAAGTGGATACTCTAAAATACGCAAGATAAGCGTGAGTGCTATGGATGGCGTTCTCGTAGGGAGACGGGAGCGGATCCATAGTGGTGTATTGATATGGTGAATATGTGGACTCGTGTGCGCCACCTCAAAAGAGTTACATTGCAGTCGTAGTTCAGGATAGCCACCGAGTCAAAGCTGGCTTGCTGCAGTTAAACCCCACCATCCCCTTGTTGATAATGATGCATATGTAGATAGTTCTGATGTAAGTCTTGCTGGGTACATTTGTACTCACGTTTGCCTATTTTATGTTTTTTGCAGAGAGACTTCAGTCTCACTAGTAATTCTGCATGGTCTTCGACGTTTAGCTTGTTACCTCAGCTACGATCTTGTGCCCTCGGCAGGATTGGTAGATAGTCAGGCTTCTCAGCCTTTTTCATTTATAGATGTCTGTACTCAGACGTGTTAAGCTTCCGCATGTGCTTTGATTTGTATGCTCTGAATGTTGGGTCATAAGACCCATGTTTGTAATATCTCGCTCCTCGGAGCCTATTGAATAAACCACTTGAGTCGTAGAGTCATTTTGTGATGCTATGTTGTATTGCACATATCGAGCATATTGTGTGTATGTTATTGAAATGCTTGGTATGTGTGGGATCTGACTATCTAGTTGTTTATCTTTAGTAGCCTCTCTTACCGGGAAATGTCTCCTAGTGTTTCCACCGAGCCATGGTAGCTTGCTACTGCTCCGGAACACTTAGGCTGGCCGGCATGTGTCCTTCTTCGTTCCTGTGTCTGTCCCTTCGGGGAAATGTCACGCGATGAATACCGGAGTCCTGTTAGCCCGCTACAGCCCGGTTCACCGGAGTCCTGCTAGCCCAGTGCTACAGCCTGGATTCACTCGCTGATGACCGACACGTTCGATGCTGGGTCATGGATGCCTGTCCCTGTAAGTTTGTGCCACTTTGGGTTTACGACTAGCCATGTCAGCCCGGGCTCCTTATCATATGGATGCTAGCGACACTGTCATATACGTGTGCCAAAAGGCGCAAACGGTCCCGGGTAAAGGTAAGGCGACACCCGTGGGAATACCGTGCGTGAGGCCGCAAAGTGATATGAGTGTTACATGCTAGATCTATGTGGCATTGAGTTGGGGTCCTGACAGCGTTGGTATCAGAGCTTGACTGCCTGTAGGATTACCAAGCCAAACTGGTCGAAGTTGAGTCTAGAAATGCTTTAGTTATGTAAGGGAATTGATTGTGGGATGGAACGTAAGGCTCTTTTTACTCCTTATACCTCATGGCCTTCTGATCTGAGTCATCATCTTATCTTTCCTACGGGGATTAAGAACTAGGCTATCTCTTCTTCTATTAGGATCACGTGTTACTAATCCGTAGACTTATAAGATTTTTGGATTTAAGCCTCAGTCCAGTTACTACTACTTCCGTACGTTAACTTTTGATCTCGAAACCTTGATGTTGTGCTTCTGAGTGGTTATGTCACCATTTTTGTGAATGTCTCAAATCTTTTTGAGCATTTACAGCCGTTATGTTGTCCGAGTCATTCCAGGGTTCTAAATAGTCGGATGCATTTGCAAATCCCTTCCTCCTGTTTCCGATGTGCCTTTGGTCAGATTAATCACACAAATCAGTGAGTTGAGGTACTTTATTGCCTTGACATATATGTTGGAGCTAGTATTATGACCCTAGGTGTTTTAGGTTGTCACCTAGTAATCTAGCAATGTTTAGTGTTCTCAGTGTGATGATTCTGGCCATCATTCTTGTAAGCATCTCGTGATGCCACTTAGTTAGTAGGCATTTCACTTCTGGGTTTTGAGCCCAAGATTCATCCTACTTACTTCATGTTGATAGTAATTGCTAGTGCCTTTAGGATATTAGTAACCTTTGCGATAGTCCTTGAAGTCCGTGGTATCTTCTTCTTCCAAATACCATGAACCACTTACGGCAAAAGTTTGTTGGATCAAAAGATCACAACAGGAGTGCTAACTATGGGTTCTCCATTCATAATTGTGACTCTGCCAGTTCTACCTTTCCGCATGGATTGTCCGGAAGGAATATGTTGAACTTGTCCGACATGCTAATCTATGCATTCACAACTCAGAAAATCATATGTTCCTTTGAGTTGTCCCTCTTTAGTTGTTTTCTGACCCTCGTCTATCAATTGATGGTCAAGAGTATGCGTGCATTCGTTTATCGATGCCTATTACTCTTGTGGTCTGTCAAGCCATTCCATTCCGGAATGACTAGGAGAAACAAACTCCAGTACCTCATCCATATCTAGGATTGGGTCAAAGCAATTGTGCTTCACAGATCAAATTGCTAATTCAGCTTTTGTTCTGTTCTACCTTGAAGTGTTACCCTCTTTATGTCAGGATTGTCATGAGAATTGTACCACCTCTTATGAATTCTTGACACAGTAATACTTCTTGCCATCATTGTTCATTCCTCGGTTCCCGTGTCATTGTAACCGGAATGCCGACAAGTGTACCGTGATGTGTGAAATCAATACTCCTAGCAACCTTGTTGCTTGGTAGTTTAATGGACAATAATCTTATTCTTAGTATGTTGGTTATTGAATCACCATTCTAAGATTGATCGTGCTACCTAGCCCTTATTTCCTGGTGCACTCTTTGATTGATGAGTTAGGATTTTGTCAAGTCCTTGCTCATTTGATCATATCATCTTGCCCTGAAAAGCAAGATTGTTCTCGAGCTTAGTAACATATCGGTGGTTCGTGATTTCCGAAGATCTTCTCGGAAGTATTACCAGGTTGTCACCTGACCGCTATGTTGAGCTCGTGATCAAGTTGGTTTCCTGTGAACCACCTTCTCTCCAAGAATCGGTGTTAGATATCCCTGAGCTAGTTGGTTAAGCTAAACGACAACTTGGAGGGTTGGAAGATAAAAGCTTGCCTGACTTAGTTCATTCCAAAGGGATATTCTTGTGTAGTGTGTGTTGAAGAAAGATGATATCTTCATCGATTGGCCCCTGTGATCAGTTGCTGGACCTATCGTCTTATCAATCCTTTGATTTGAGTGTGGGCTATCGTCAAATCAAGTCAGAACCAACGATGTTCGTAATGTTGTCTTCCTCGTGGTTGATCCCTCGAGCATACACCATTATATCTTTTGGGTCTGACCAATGCTATCACCGTGTTCACACGATGGTGGAAGTCCAGTGATATGGAAATTCCGATGAGCTGTTGTTGAGTCCATCAATAACATCCTTATCTCCTCCATGATGTTGCTGAACATTAAGTAGTGTTGGAAACTTTTGAAAGCATTTTCTTCATGCTAGCTCATGAAGTATTTGTTTGATGAAAGGAGTGACTTCCTTTGATTCACGTGCATTTTGATGTAAGCTGCCGTCGTGAATTCGCGAAAGTTTGTTCTTGCTCCTTTGGAATCATCCCAAGTCGGTCATGCACGTGCGAAGAATTCTGTGGTCTGTTAGACTGATCATCTTCATTCCATATGTATATCCTAGCACACCAAGCCACTGACTGATTTGTTCAAGGAGAAGGAGTTTCTTCATAAGAGCTAATCCGGACTTATGAAAGAACTTCGATATCCTCGATGATGGCTCCCAACCAGAACTCGGTAGTGTTTTATTGTAAGACTACCCTGTGGGCATGCTTGTCTGGAACAACGTGTTCACATGTTTGTAGCAGAACCAGCTCATGTTTTGGAGCTTGCTATCGTAGTTCATTTTCTGAGAATCTCGCAACGTCATCTCGTCGATTTGTGTTGCAAACTTTCATTTTTCTTCCTAGACTCGATGAGTCTGGAATATCCTGACACCCACCAGATCTGAGACTCAGGCAGATATGATGGTTGGAACTTTTCCCAAGAACTATATTATTGGTCCCTCGATAACCGGTAAAGTGGATGTCGTGGCCAACACACCCAGCCGGAAGACCTATTATTGTAGCATCTTGTTTGAGGAAGTTGGCCACCTCCCCATAAGGATTTCGTAGGATTTACCTCCGTAACTGTTCCTTATGGATTCTATTGCTCCCGAAGTCCGACCTTTACTTGATGTTCTAGTTATCAAACCATATCTATGAATGGGTTACACTAGCACGTCAAGGAGAACATTAGAAGCGGAGTGCTAAATGTCTCTCGGTCGATCATCCAGATTTTGTTTCCTCGGCCTCGCCAAGGATGAAATCTGAGAAGGTGTTATCTTCCTTTGCATCTGCATCCTCCATCACCATTCATCATGGTAGTAAGCTGTGTTACCGGACCCTTGACACGGATGTTGGTAAAACCTTGATGATTATGGAATTGCTCAAGTTCTTGAGAGCACGCACAAATGCTATGTGTTATCATCGGCACTAACAGGGTTTGCTCTCAGTTTCCTCGGCAATGCTATGATCCTTTCAAACAGTGAATTCACTCTCTGTTGTTGGGTTCTTCCCCAGTTACCAGAATCATTCCCAGCATTTGCATTTTGTTCCCAGCTTGCACCGCGAATGTGTCATTCTACCATGGGTCTCTTCCATCTCCGGTGATAAGCAAATTCATCCATTACATTGTCTTCAACAAGGTAATCCACATCATCCAAGTCCAAGTATGCCATTCTACCGACCCCGCCAATCAATTGCTGTGTTTTGCCTTCGGCTGATATAGAGAGTCTCAATGATCTCTATATCAAAGGTAATTCTTTTTGCCACTTAAGATAATAATCTACGAATCACCCTTCTCCAGGATGTTTCGTCGTGGTATCATGGCAACTTAACTCCTCGCTACGTTGACAATCGTTACCACCTTCTTAAGTGTGGAATTATTGTCCACCTAGTGAACCCTCGTCATCCGTTTCTTTCCACCCCTCTTGATGTGTATCTCGTGTCTCAACCCGAGAGATGGTTCTAAGTCTCATTCCGTGAGTTAATCCTGAGTTGTTCGACCTTCGAGAAGACCGGCCCTTCTAGAGTCTCTTTCTTCTCTCCATGTCATGTTGGCAGGATTTCTCAGAGCAAGACTTCGAGACAAGGATGGTGATCGAATCAACGTTCATTCGAGGTGCAACCTGGATCGTGAAGATTATACTAGTTTGCGTTTCCCCTTCATCTTACCCTACGCTTGAATCTCGAGACGAGATTCTTGTTTAGTGGGGGTGAGTTGTCACATCCCTAGTTCTGGCCTGTCCTATGCCTGCTTCCATCTGAGCATCATGTTTAAATTTTTGAAACCTGAACTGAGGAATTTTGGAAGCCTCAAAAACTTAAATAAAAGAGGGGCAAAAACCCTAGAAATCTCATTCATTTCTCCAAAATGCTCTTCTTAAATGTTTGATAATTTTTGGTAAGGGTTCTGGTCCCAACCAAAATATTGAACATTTTTTAAGGAATTATTTTTGGAACTTTGGATTTAATTCATTAGCTATTTGAATTTGAATTATATTCATATAATTAGAATATAATTTCAAATACCCCCTGAAATATTTTATAAGCTTTTGGAAAAGTCCATCTAGCAATATAAAATATTCAGAGGAGCTTTGGCATTGTTTGAATTATTATTTTAATTCAAAACAGTGGCAAAAGAATTAAATAAAAGAAAAACAGAACAGAAAATAAAAGACAGAAAGAGAGAAGGACTTACCTGTGAAGCCCACCTGGTGGCCCAACAGGACCGGCCCAGCGCGGCCCAGCCCGCCACCGCTACTCCCCCCCCTGTCGTCTTCCTCTTGCCAGTGGGAGCAGCTGCGTGCTCGCACGCGCGCGGCCGAGGAGGCCACCTCCTCCCTGCCTGGCTGCCTCCTCCTTCCCTGGTCCCTACCGCGACACCACGCAGCCCCGACCCCCTCTCACTTCTCCCTCGCTCTCTGGACCTCCCTCCCCCCTCGCTCCTCTGTTTCCCCTCCCGCGACCGAACGGAGCCGCCGCCACCGACGAGAGCCACCGTGGCTACCGGCCACCCCACGGCTCACCGACGCCCCAGGAAGCTCCGCCGGTCCTCCCTCTACCTCCTCAACGAGCCACGAGGCCCCGGACGTGCCACAACACTGCCCGCGATGCCTTCTTCAACCTCGGGACCACCGGCCATCTTCGTCAAATTCGCCGGCTCCGGACCGTCCCCGACCTCGCCGAGCGTCCCCTCGTCATCGCCGTGAGTCACTGACCCTCTCCCCTAACTCAGCATGCTCCCCTCCGTGCCGTAGCGCCGTTCCCCACGAGCACCGAAGCCACCGTCCGCCATTGCTGCTGCACGCATAGCCTCCGTGCTCCCCTGGCCTCACTGAGCTGCTCCTAGTGCTCCCCATGTCTAGCAGGTGCTGCCCAGCCTCTCCATTTGCTCACTGATGCACCGTAGCGACGCGCCCGAGCACCACCGAACACCATCGCCGCCAAAGCTCGTCGCCGGCATGAGTTCCGGCGACCCCACGACCTCCCACTCGGTCCTCTGGATGCGCGGGAGCAAGGGCCATCCCCTGGTGCCCTCAGCGCGCCAAACTGACGCCTCTAGCGCAAGTCCGGCGTGCCCCGCCGTGTTCTGTGGTCGCCGTCGGCTGGTCTCCGGCGTGCTGACGTGGCGTCGTCGTTAGGGGCTAATGACCCTGCTAACTAACCCTGTGACACTGACAGCGGGCCCCGTAGCGGGTCAAAGCCCGAGTCAACGCGGGATTAGCCCCTGTGTCACTGACGTGTGGACCCCACACGTCAGGTTTGACCCGAGCCGGCCCCTGTTGACTTGCTGACGTCATGCCAACGTCATGCTGACGCAGTAATGTTTTCTGGATTTAATTTAATTCTGAAATTCCAGAAAATAGCTAAAACTTCAATAAATCATAGAAATTCAACCGTAACTCCAAATTAAATAATTTATATATGAAAAATTATCAGAAAAATTCAAGGAATCCATCTGTACCACTTTCATGCATGTTAGAACAACTTATAGCTGCTGTTTAGCACAAATCAATTAAATGGCATTTGAATAATCACATATGGAGTTTGAATTTGAATCTTGTATTCAAACCAACTTCATTTAATCTGTTGCTAGTTGCATTAGCCCAAAACACATTCATTTTGCCATGTCATGATCATGCATCATATTGTGCATTGCATTGATTGTGTTCCCTTCTGTGTTGCCGGTATTTGTCCCCTCTCGATAGACGTGATACCGATGATGCGATCGTTGACACTGATGAAGACTCAATGTTATCTTCAGAAGTGCCAGGCAAGCAAAACCCCCTTGTTCATTCCGATAAAATCCCACTCTCTCGCTCCTGCTCTCTTTTACTGCATTAGGACAACAACGACATATTTGTTACTTGCTGCGGTAGCTGAACCCCTTTATCCTTTGCATGACCTGTCATTGCCACAGTAAATAGATGAAACCCACTAGCATGAGTAGGAGTTGTTTGAGCCCTGATGTGCCTACTCATTCATGCTTGTTTGTCATGCCTGCTACTGCTTAGAGTTGAGTCAGGTCTGATTCATCGGGGATGAATCAGAGGCGGTGAACATGTCCTACTGGGTGTGAGCTAAGTGTGTGAACACGATTTGGTAAAGGTAGCAGTGAGAGGCCATGTAGGAGTACATGGTGGGTTGTCTCATTGCAGCCGTCCTCAGGAACTGAGTTCCGTGCCTGTGATCCATGAACAGCTACTACCACACATTGGGATCCTTAATTGACTCTCTCGACTTATTAATCAACATGATCTCTGTCCAGGAGTTGCAACTAGTTTCTGGTGTTTGTAGGTAGTGTTAGTAGTCTACCAAGTGGCACCCGGTACAGGTGGGCTTGGGACAGACTAGGCACAGTGGCACGGTGTACCAAGTGGCACCCGGTTGGTGGGCTTGGGAACCCTTGCTCACATCGTTTGGGGCCGTGAGCGACACCCCGGCCGGATCTCCTTGCGGATGGAACCCGAATAGGCGATAAACCTGGACGAGAGACTTGTTCGGTTAGTCAGGTCGTGGCCGACTCCCTCGCCCGGCTTCCGCTTGAAGGTTGCCGAGGTACATGACGTGTACAGGGCGGTAAGTGGCGAGAGCGTGTGTGAAGAAGTACACCCCTGCAGGGTTATCATTATCTATTCGAATAGCCGGATTCCTCGGATATGGAAACGTGGACCCCTTGTACAGTTCATAGACAAGTGAAAGTGGATACTCTAAAATACGCAAGATAAGCGTGAGTGCTATGGATGGCGTTCTCGTAGGGAGACGGGAGCGGATCCATAGTGGTGTATTGATATGGTGAATATGTGGACTCGTGTGCGCCACCTCAAAAGAGTTACTTGCAGTCGTAGTTTAGGATAGCCACCGAGTCAAAGCTGGCTTGCTGCAGTTAAACCCCACCATCCCCTTGTTGATAATGATGCATATGTAGATAGTTCTGATGTAAGTCTTGCTGGGTACATTTGTACTCACGTTTGCCTATTTTATGTTTTTTGCAGAGAGACTTCAGTCTCACTAGTAATTCCGCGTGGTCTTCGACGTTTAGCTTGTTACCTCAGCTACGATCTTGTGCCCTCGGCAGGATTGGTAGATAGTCAGGCTTCTCAGCCTTTTTCATTTATAGATGTCTGTACTCAGACATGTTAAGCTTCCGCATGTGCTTTGATTTGTATGCTCTGAATGTTGGGTCATAAGACCCATGTTTGTAATATCTCGCTCCTCGGAGCCTATTGAATAAACCACTTGAGTCGTAGAGTCATTTTGTGATGCTATGTTGTATTGCACATATCGAGCATATTGTGTGTATGTTATTGAAATGCTTGGTATGTGTGGGATCTGACTATCTAGTTGTTTATCTTTAGTAGCCTCTCTTACCGGGAAATGTCTCCTAGTGTTTCCACCGAGCCATGGTAGCTTGCTACTGCTCCGGAACACTTAGGCTGGCCGGCATGTGTCCTTCTTCGTTCCTGTGTCTGTCCCTTCGGGGAAATGTCACGCGATGAATACCGGAGTCCTGTTAGCCCGCTACAGCCCGGTTCACCGGAGTCCTGCTAGCCCAGTGCTACAGCCTGGATTCACTCGCTGATGACCGACACGTTCGATGCTGGGTCATGGATGCCTGTCCCTGTAAGTTTGTGCCACTTTGGGTTTACGACTAGCCATGTCAGCCCGGGCTCCTTATCATATGGATGCTAGCGACACTGTCATATACGTGTGCCAAAAGGCGCAAACGGTCCCGGGTAAAGGTAAGGCGACACCCGTGGGAATACCGTGCGTGAGGCCGCAAAGTGATATGAAGTGTTACATGCTAGATCTATGTGGCATTGAGTTGGGGTCCTGACACCAACTATGGGAAAAAGAGCGCTAACGTTTATCCTGAACACCCCAGCACTAGTGGCATGGGGGCAGAAGCCGACGACTGGCCATCTCTCAATTTCTTGATAAACGGCCGCACAGAAAATAATATTTTAAATTCAACAAGCATTGCTTAAAGCGCCTATGAACAAGTTTTCAGCGCACAGGATAAAAACGAGCGAGTTTATTCAAAAATTACATCCTTGGTACATTCATCTGCCACAAGGCGGGCACCTACAAGAACATCCTTGTAATAGTTCTCGGGCTTGCGATGCTCCTTCCCCGGCGGCGGCCCGTCCCTCACAAGCTTCTCATCGTCCAGCTTACCCCAGTGCACCTTCGCACGGTCAAGGGCCCTACGGGCTCCTTCGATGCAGACGGACCGCTTGATGACCTCGAGCCTTGGACAAGCCTCCACCAGCCGCCGCACCAGCCCGAACTAGCTCCCAGGCAGGGCCTCTCCGGGCCACAGCCAAACTATGAAGCCCTTCATGGCCTGTTCGGCCGCCTTGTGGAGCTCGACCAGCTGTTTCAGCTGGTCGCTCAAGGGCACAGGGTGTCCGGCCTCAGCATACTGAGACCAGAACACCTTCTCCGTAGAGCTGCCCTCTTCAGCTCGGTAGAATGCGGCGGCGTCGGATACGCTGCGGGGAAGATCTGCGAATGCCCCTGGAGAGCTCCAGATTCGGTTAAGTAACAAGTAGTTTACTTTTATATTTCTGCTTTGCGTAAAGAATGCCCTGCCTGCTACTATCTTTTTCACCTCCTCCAACTCTTGGAGGGCCTTTTGGGCTTCGGCCTTGGCAAACTTGCCAGTCTCAAGGGCCGCCGCGAGCTCGGACGCTTGGGTCTTTGACTCAAGCTCCAAACTCTCATGTTTTTTCATGAGAGCCTGAAGCTCTTGCTGCACCTCGCTGACCTGAGCCCCAAGTTTCTCTCGCTCGGTGCGCTCCGCGGCCGTTTTCTTTTCGGCCTCGGACAGCGCCTACTTGAGGGTCGCCACCTCAGTCGTGGCCCCTATAATAAGCAGTGCAATCCTGTTATTTTTTGTAATCACGCCTCTCTATAGGCACTTTTTCTGTAGGGTATTTTCTTACCTTCTTTCTCCTCGAGCTGCAGTTGGCAAGGCCGAGCTCTTGCAATCACGCATATTGACTCTTTTTGTTAGACTCCTGCGAAATTTACTAGATCCTCTATTCGGCTTTTCTTTCCGAACGCCAAACAGAGCATCAGGGGCTATTGTCTATGCGGTACTACATATTTTTACTTACCTCGAAGCCTGTTAGAAGGCTAGCGCAAGCTTCAGTCAGTCCGCTCTTGGCGGATTGAACCTTCTGGATCACCATACTCATAATAGTATGGTGCTCCTCGTCGATGGAGGCGCCTTCAAGCACCTCCAACAGATTGTCCGGCGCCTCCGGGTGGACGGAGGTTGCCGGCTCAGAAGGCTTGCTCCTCTTGGAAGGAGTTCGCCTGCCGCGGTCCGGAATTGTTGAAGATTCCGGCACGGGGTCCGGCTCAAAGCTAGACTTGGAGCCCTGGGGGGTCTTGTCCCCTTTACTCCTGGAGTCCAGGAGGTTGCCTTGCGGCTCCTCCAGGACCACCTCCTCCTGCCCCGGAGCTTGTCGCGACGCCACTTCGGCGTCGTCCGCTGTGCGGGGGGAGACAACGGGCGGAACTGAGTTCACGTCCGATGAATCCAGGGAGCCGCTCGATGACTCGTTGAGTTTGGCCCGGGGCGGGCTGCATGATTATATTCGACATTAGGGAAAGCTGTGCAACAAAAGGAATATCATGAGTTACTCTTGTATCCGAACACTTACGATTTCGCCGGACGCCTGGCCCTGTCCGGCCACTCCTCTTCGTCCTTGTCGGCGTCGGGGGCTTAGTCCGGCGGAGGGGTTTTCCTCTTCTTGGACCCTTCGGCCGCCCCTACTGGGGCGACCTTCCTCTTCTTTCCTCCCCCCGTTGGAGGGGGAGAGGTTTCTTCTTCCTCCTCCTCGTCTCCACGGGAGGAGTGCGTCTCGGACTCGTCAGACGACGAGTCCGACACCACCATATGCCGGGAACTCTTTCGAGTCCCCATGGCCTTCTTCTTCTTGGCCTTCTTCTCCGGCACCACATAAGGCGCCAGAACCAGCAGCTTCGCTAGTAGAGCTGGGGCTGGGTCTTCGGGCAGCGGAGCTGGACAGTTAATCGATCCGGGCTTCGCCCGCCAAGCTTGTCAAAGGTAAGGGAGTTTAGATCCCACATAGAGTCAAACTATGAAAAAACTTAACATCATGTAAAAGGTGAAAATAGCTTACCTCGCTAGCGTGACGCTGCGAGCTGTATCCGCGGTCCTCAGAAGCGGATGTGGGAGCCTCGGCGCCTTTGGTTAGCACCCTCCAGACGTCTTCATACATCGTGTCGAAGAGCCTGTTAAGGGTTCGGTGCTGCGCCGGGTCGAACTCCCACAGATTAAAATCCCGTTGTTGACACGGGAGGATCCGGCGGACGAGCATAACCTGGACTACATTGACGAGCTTGATCGGCTTGCTCACCAGGGACTGGATGCATGTCTGCAGTCCGGTCAGCTCTTTTTCGTCGCCCCACGACAGGCCCGTCTCTTTCCAGGACATAAGCCGCGTGGGGGTCCGGATCGGAACTCGGGGGCTGCGATCCATTTCGGATCACGCAGCTCGGTGATGTAAAACCACCACGATTGCCACCCCTTCAGGGTCTCCACGAAGGAGCCCTCGAGCCATAGGACGTTGGTCATCTTGCCCGCCATGGCGCCTCCGCACTCCGCCTGGCTGCCGCGCACCACCTTGGGCTTAACTTGAAGGTCTTGAGCCAGAGGCCGAAATGGGGGCGGATGCGGAGGAAAGCCTCTCACATGACGATAAACGCCGAGATGTTGAGGACGAAGTTCGGGGCCAGATCGTGGAAATCCAGGCCATAGTAAAACATGAGCCCCCGGACAAATGGGTGGAGTGGAAAACCCAGTCCGCGGAGGAAGTGGGGAAGGAATACTACCCTCTCATGGGGCCTTGGGGTGGGGAGAAGCTGCCCCTCCTCGGGAAGCCGGTGCGCGATGTCTTTGGACAAGTATCCGGCCTTCCTTAGCTTTTTGACATGGCCCTCCATGACGGAGGAGACCATCCACATGCCTCCCGCTCCGGACATTGCTGGAGAAGGTTGAGGTGGGAACTGCGGGCTTGGGCGCTGGAGCTCGAGTGCACAGGAGATGGATAGGCAAAGGAGGAAGAAGGCGTAGGTAAAAAGGTGGATCCTTATCCCCTTATATGGGCGGATGCGGTTGTGCGTCCCCACCTGCCTAGTAAAACTCGCTTGCCTCCCAAGCGCCGCGATAAGTGGCGCGGATAGGGTTACCCACGTCCGTATTGATGAGAATCCCTTAAAGGGGGTCCACGATCTCTGCTTTGACAGGACGTGCCAAGGAAACCGCCTCGCGAAACATGGTGAGGTGGAAAAGTAAAAACGATTCGAGTAAAGGACTTGGCCGTAGTGTGATGACGCACTGCGGAAAACGTCAGCAGATTTGATTTGTGTTAATATTATTCTCTCTATGGCAATATGTGGAAATTTATTTTGCAGAGCCGGACACAACTATTGGTGTTTACAATCTTCTATGAAGGACTTGGAGGAGGAACCCGCCTTGCAATGCTGAAGACAGTTTGCGCACCGGATATGTCGTCATTGAAGCCTGGTTCAGGGGCTACTGAGGGAGTCCTGGATTAGGGGGTGTTCGGGTAGCCGGACTATACCTTCAGCCAGACTCCTGGACTATGAAGATACAAGATTGAAGACTTCGTCCCGTGTCCGGATGGGACTTTCCTTGGCGTGGAAGGCAAGCTTGGCGATGCGGATATTCAAGATCTCCTACCATTGTAACCGACTTGATGTAACCCTAACCCTATCCGGTGTCTATATAAACCGGAGGGTTGTAGTCCGTAGGCAATCAACTCCATACACAACAATCATACCATAGGCTAGCTTCTAAGGTTTAGCCTCCTTGATCTCGTGGTAGATCTACTCTTGTACTACCCATATCATCAATATTAATCAAGCAGGAGTAGGGTATTACCTCCATCGAGAGGGCCCAAACCTGGGTAAAACAAAGTGTTCCCTGCCTCCTGTTACCATCCGGCCTAGACGCATAGTTCGGGACCCCCTACCCGAGATCCGCAGGTTTTGACACCGACAGCGGCACTAGGAGAACTACTGTGAGGGCCGATCCTCAAAGGTAAGGTAGTATATCTCCACTATTAAAGTACTTTTTGATTACTTACAGCTCGTTGGAGGGCCAGCACCCACCGAGGCAGGACCCTCTGGTGGTGACTTCTTCTCCCGTTTGGAAACCTTGGTTTCCGGATCTTCAGAGGCAGTCCTCTTCCTTCCCCGAAGCGAGAAAAGGTCAGATTCTTCCCCTTGGTTATCCTCCTTCACGGAGACGCTCATTCCCTCAGTTGGAATTGGTAGCGATGGGGGCCCGCTTTCGACCTCATTATTCTCCCCTTTATCTTCCCTCGAGGGCTCTGGGCAAGGTTCTAGCTCAAGCATCTTTTCCAATACCGGATTCTCCAAACCCTCAGGAAGGGGGACCGAACACCGAATCATCTTCGCCTTTGTTAGCCAATCCTGGTCAAAGAGCGATTTTTCAGAATAACATCATGGTAAATGAAAGACGATGTGTTCGGCTAGAGGATTACTTACTTGGTCGGCGGTACGGTTGCTGCTCAGGCCCACGTCCTCGGTAGTATCCGGACACTCTATTTGGGGTCCAAAGAATGATTTGTACATCTCCTCGTGCGTCAGGCCGAGGAAATTCTCAATAGTGCGCGGCCCTTCTGGGTTGAACTCCCACATACGGAGGGGCCGGCGTTTGCATGGCTGGATTTGTCGAACCAGCATGACTTGCACCACCGTAACCAGACTAAAATCTCCTTCGAAGAGATCTTGAATGCGGCTCTGCAGTACAGGCACATCCTTGGCTGGAGCCCAGCTCAGCCCTCTGGTAATCCATGACATTAGTTGTGGTGGAGGGCCCGAGCGGAAAGCAGGAGCAGCCATCCACTTGGCACTTCTGGGAGCTGTGATGTAAAACCACTCCCGCTGCCATAATCTGGACACCTCTGGAAAGGAACCCTTTGGCCATGGAGCTCCCGCAATTTTACTTATTAATGCGCCTCCGTAGGCTACATGCTGCCCCTCGACCATCTTGGGCTTCACGTCAAAGGTCTTGAGCCACACTCCAAAGTGAGGGGTAATGCGGAGGAAGGCCTCACATACGACAATAAATGCCGAGATGTGGAGAAAGGAGTCCGGGGCTAGATCGTGGAAATCTAGCCCGTAATAGAACATCAAACCCCTAAGAAAGGGATCCAAGGTGAGGCCAGGACCTCGGAGGAAGTGGGAGACGAACACGACGCTCTCGTCGGGTTCGGGAGTAGGGATGACCTGCCCTCGGGTGGGCAACCTATGCGAAATTTCAGCGGTCAGGTATCTGGCCTCCCTCAACTTCTTGATATCCTCTTCCGTAACGGAGGAGGGCATCCACCGGCCTTGAAGGCTAGATCCGGACATGATTGAAGGTCCGAAGCACCTGACCTGGGCTTTGGGTGTTAGAACTCGGGGCGGGGGAAGGATTCGATTGAGCACGGGAGGAAAAAAATTAAAAGCCTTGTCCCTTTATAAAGAGGGTGAATATCAAGCGTCCTCTCCATAGCTGTTTGGGACTTGCCTATAATCTAGGAGTCCTAGACACGGTTGGGTTACCCACGACCGTATTGATGAGAATCCCGTAATTAGGGGAACACGATCTCTGCTTTGACAAGACGTGTCAAGAAACCGCCTCGCGTTATGTGTGGAGCTGGTTAAAGAAAAATGGTTCGAATAATCACCGAGCCATGGCATGATGTCATGTTGCCAAAACATGTCAGCAGATTAAGATTTGTGGAAATATTATTCTCTCTACGGTGGTATGTGGAACTTATTTTGCAGGGTCGGACACTATCCTTGTATTCAAATTCTTCCGTGGTGTATTCGGAGGAGGAACCCGCCTTGCAATGCCGAAGACAATACTGCGCACCGGACTCAACGTCATTGAAAGCCTGGTTCAGGGGCTACTGAGGGAGTCCTGGATTAGGGGGTCTCCAGACAGCCGGACTATATCCTTTGGCCAGACTGTTAGACTATGAAGATACAAGATCGAAGACTTTGTCTCATGTTCGGATGGGACTCTACTTGGCGTGGAAGGCAAGATAGGCAGTACGGATATGGATATCTCCTCCTTTGTAACCGAGCTTGTGTAACCCTAGCCCCCTCCGGTTTCTATATAAATCGGAGGGTTTTAGTCCGTAGGACACAACAATAACATACAATCATACCATAGGCTAGCTTCGAGGATTTAGCCTCATCGATCTCGTGGTAGATCAATTCTTGTAATACCCATATCATCAAGAATAAATCAAGTAGGACGTAGGGTTTTACCTCCATCAAGAGGGCCCGAACCTGGGTAAAACATCGTGTCCCCTGCCTCCTGTTACCATCCGCCTTAGATGCAGTGTTCGGGACCCCCTACCTGAGATCCGCCGGTTTTGACACCGACAGTGATCTTTATATAGAGTTCAACTGAAATCTCCCAATCTTTCCAGTGGCATGCTTGGTTTGCCAAGTTGATGCCATGATCATTTTTCCCTTCCAGAGTACCCATATGCATTGCACATCATACCTTGCATTCCATGCCATGTCTTGCATCTAGTTTCTTGTGCATTGCACCGTGATTGATTGTTGTTTCGTTGCTCATGTTCTTGCTTTGGGTAGACCCGGGAGACGAGTTCATGAATGAGGATCCTGTCGAGTATGTTTACGAGGAGAAAGCTTTCGACAACCCAGAGAACTTTGCAGGCAAGATGATCATTACCCCTGATATCACTTTTATCTTTGCTTGCTAGTTTTTCGCTCTATCACTATGCCATGCTACCTACCACTTGTTTATCAAGCCTCCATTATTGCCATGTCAAGCCTCTAACCCACCTTCCTAGCAAACCATTGTTTGGCTATGTTACCGCTTTTGCTCAGCCCCTCTTATAGCGTTGCTAGTTGTAGGTGTAGTGCAGGTTATTCCATTTGGGAACATGGATAATTTTGGGATATCACAATATCTCTTATTTTAGTTAATGCATCTATATATACTTAGTAAAGGGTGGAAGGCTTGGCCTTTTGCTCAGTGTTTTGTTCCACTCTTGCCAGCCTAGTTTCCGTCATACCGGTGTTATATTCCTTGATTTTGCGTTCCTTACGCAGTTGGGGTTATGGGACCCCCTTGATAGTTCGCTTTGAATAAAACTCCTCCAGCAAGGCCCAACCTTGGTTTAACAATTTGCCTAATAACAACTAAAATTTGCCTAGGGAGTAATTAACCTAAGGATTTATTAATCAACCCCCCCCCCCCCGCCGTGCCAATGCTCCTCTGAGTGTTGGTCCAAACTGGGCAGCCTACGGGGCCACCTTGGGGAAACTCGAGGGTTGGTTTTACTCGTAGCTTGTCCCATCCGGTGTGCCCTGAGAACGAGATTTGTTTAGCTCCTATCGGTATTTGTCGGCACATTCAGGCGGTCTTGCTGGTCTTGTTTTACCATTGTCGAAATGTCTTGTAACCAGGATTCCGAGACTGATCGGGTTATTCTAGGAGAAAGAACATCCTTCATTGATTGTGAGAGCTTGTGATGGGCTAAGTTGGTACACCCCTGCAGGGTATAAACTTTCGAGAGCCGTGCCCGTGGTTATGTGGCAGATGGGAATTTGTTAATATACGGTTGTAGAGAACTTGACACTTGACTTCGTGTGTAACCGTGATGGTCTCTTTTCGATGGAGTTTGGGAAGTCAACACGGTTGGGTTATGTATGAATGTATGTAGTTCAGGATCACTTCTTGATCACTTATAGCTTACGACCGTTGCGTAGTTTCTCATCTTACTCTTGTAATCGCATGTTAGCCACAATATTTGCTTAGTGCTTGCTGCAACTCCACCTTATAACCACATCCTACCTATAAGCTCAAATAGTCTTGATCTCGCGGGTTTTGAGATTGCTGAGTCCTCGTGACTCACATATACTATCGAAACAGTTGCAGGTGCTGATGATACCAGTGCAGGTGATGGCACCGAGCTCAAGTGGGAGTTCGATGAAGACCTTCGCTGTTACTATGTTTCCTTTCCAGATGATCAGTAGTGGTGCCCAGTTGGGATGATCAGGATTTACTATTTGGGGTTGTCTTCTTTTCATTTGGATCCGTCTGTAGTCGTACTTTGTGTGTACTCTGAATGATGTATGAATATTTTGATCATTGTGTGATGTGGCGATTGTAAGCCAACTATTTACTTCCCTGTTCATTTTAGATGGGATTGTGTGAAGATGAACCTTCTTCCGACCATACCAAAATGCGGTTATGCCTCTAAGTCGTGCCCTGACACGTGGGAGATATAGCCGCATCATGGGTGTTACACCCCCCCACCCTGCCGCTGCCGCCTCAAAGTTGGGAAACGGACATCGTACATATTGAACCAGGCTTGGAGTCAGGTACGGTGTTTTGTTTGTAATGTAGTTGGTGGCAAATTGAAGTTGTGCATTTGGGATTTAAACACATCATACACCATCGTACCCATACATATTTGCGGGCCGCATGTATTGTATACGGGGTCTTCTAATCGACCACGTCTCCCTTGTGCGGTTTTTTGGGAGGACACACATATCCGTGGGCTCCCCGAGTGTATATATATCATCCCTTTCACCGATAATGAGGGGTATGTGTTGTCCATGAATGGATTCCTCCTAGTTCGTGTTAGGGCCAGTCACCATCAACTATCGCTCAACCAAAGCTCGAGCTCATGCGTTGTCAGGATTCCCTCCCAGATGCTCGGATTGCTGGGTTCAACCTACTTCAAACCATGCGTATCTCGTCCTTGACTACCTTACCTTCATGGTTGTTGTCTGTCTCGATAGGTAGGCACCACATGTAAATTGTACATTATTCTATATTGAAAACACACATCACCACTTCCCAACATACATCATTTTGGCCGCATGCAAGAAGTGCTGGTTTTGTGGTCCCTCTCGTGCTATTTTTATGATGGTTCAATCTATTGGCCCAAGCTGTTTATCGACAACAACAACTGTCTTTTGACCAAATGATAGATTCATTGGTCCATCCTATGGTAGGTCATGGCGACATGCATGTATGATCAAATTATTGATCATTACGTGCATCCGCCCCACTGACACGAAGTGGGAGGTAGTGGGCCAAGCATCCTAGCTAGGTACGACATTATGTCATTATACATATATCCTAGCTAGGTGGTTGTTAGGGTGCTTTTAGGTTTGTGAGGCAGGTGCCACCAAAGTTATGCATTCTGTATTTACAGTTTTAAACATCCCCAATATTCGTACATATATTTGGCCACTTCCAAGTGGTTCTTGACTTTTGGCCCCTCTCATCGATCTTCAACGACGCTCCCAACCTTTTCACTCATATATATTTGGGCCACATGCTGGTGTGGCTGTCTTTTGACCCTCTCTAACGTTATTTTTTGCTGCAAAGACTCTGATGATGCTCAACGGACACGGGGTATAATATCTTAACCGTGTGCGATACAAGTGCAATGTGAATCACCACGCCTGCGCACGCATGAGCAAATTAAGGTGGAGGTACTGGCTCAAATGTGTGCGATGCAAGTCCACTGAAATCACCACGACCGCGCAAGCGCGAGCAAATTAAGGTGGAGGTACTGGCTCAACCATGTGTGATGCAAGTGCGCTGAAATCACCACGACCACGCAAGCGCGAGCAAAGGGTTGAGGTACTGGCTTAACCGCATGCGATGAAAGTGTGCTGTAAAACCACCACCTGTGCAAGCTAAAGGCGGGTAAGTTTATTTGGAATTAGGACAAACCGTGTGTGATAGACCAACTAGCTAGAAATATGAAAAACAAACTACCCACCTTGAGCGTTGCAAAAATCGGCTGATCCACGCCACTTTTCCTTATTATCATACACGCATATTGTAATTGGACCATGAGAGATCTTGGGCACTCCCGCGTCGCATCTATTCCTTTACCCAAATGTTAGTAGCTGCCATACTTCAACCGTTGCCAACACTCCTCCAGCACCGACCCTTTGGTAAAATTGCAGTAGCTGTGGCATTTGAACCGTCGCCCTCCCTCGTCCACCACCATCTCCACCCAACATTACTAAATTTTTCAGTAGCCGCGACGTATCTTGAAACACCAACCCCCCCTCCCCCCTACACAGTCCCCCACCCACCCCTCCCCACTTGAAGCCTAGCTAGAGGCCGCCGCCGGCGCCACCGCCAACCCCTGCTGGTCTGCCCGTTCCTCCTAGCTTAGATAATAAAGTTCAGGTTACCCAACGATTCCCATACTGTCGCCCCACTCCCCTGAGTTTTTAGATGAGGCTTGCGGTGTCCCTTCCCGCCAGATCCACATCCCCTGCTCCAGAATGTCGCAGCCTAAGCTCGACCACTTATCCCGGGGAGCCCGACGAGCGTTCGGCCAAGAAGAGGTTTATCATAGCCTCTCCGGTGAACATTGGCGAGGTGGCCGCCATTCGCCCTGACCATTCTATCCCAGAGCAACATGTTGCCACAGAAGCCAGTGAAGATGTTGACTACGTTGCAATGCCGAAGGCTTCATGTCAGCGGGCTAGAGTATTACAGTATCTCGGGAAAGCTGGCTATGACATCAAGCTCGTCACACCAACGGCTTCGTGCGAGCCATGTCACAAGTGGTCCATTCCCAACCACTCTTGTTCACCCACCGTCGCTCTCTCCGATGGCCTTTCTACTAATCTCCTCCGCCAAGCAGTCAAGGATTTGCGAGCTTTATACGCCATCGAGCCCATTTTGTCCTTTCTGGAGGACATGTTCTATGGCGGCTGCTTGGGATCCTCAATTGCCAAGTCATATCTCATCGACCATGACCACGACCACGAGGAGGGCACCCACAAAGGTTCTTCCAAGGTGAAACAACCCATCTGTGACATCAGAGGGCGCACCATGGGTCTATGCTCTTCCAACGGGAAGGATCCCATCCATGAAATGTGAGACAACATTCTATCAGCAAATCTTACCTTTTCTAGCTTGCCAACCCATACCCTTCGTTGTAGTAGCATTTGCCGTGCGATGCTTTAACTGTGCCGTGTTTAATTATTTCAGTTATGCAAAAATGTATTGTGCCGTGCGGAGACTTGATCTTCGATGGATTCGAGCCCATGTCGGACGCGCCGCACAGTCGCGACGAGCAAGACGTAACTCTACTGTCGGATAGTGTTCGGGAGATTGCATCCGCTGCTACTCCGGCCGTTAATCCGGAGAAAATCGCGCCATCCGATAGCGGAGGGATAGACACCGCCATGGAGGCCGCACTCTCAGCGGCGATAGAGCCAGATACTGACTTCACCCCATTCGAGAGCCGCATCGTTGAACCACTAGATTTATCCCCAGCCATGGACTCCGAGCCGCTCACATCAGTGCCCGTCGAATCCGAATGGGCGCCGATCATGGAGTTCACCTCCGCGGATATCTTTTAGCACTCACCTTTCGGAGATGTGCTAAATTAATTAAAGTCTCTCTCCCTGTTAGGAGAACCTTGGCCGAACTATGTCCGGCTAGAATGGGATGCGGACGACGAAGAAATTCGCTGCCCACCCACCACCCACTCAGTAGCCACTGTCGGCGACTTAACCAACATGCTCGACTTCGACCCCAAAGACATCAATCGTATGGACGAAGATGCAGGAGACGAACGGGAACCACCGCCCATATGGCGCTGGACCGCTACTTCATCACATGACTTATACATGGTGGATGCACCCAGAGAGGGCAATGGCGAAGAGAAAGCGGAGGATGCACCCTCCAAGCAACCCAAGCGTCGACGTCAGCGGCGCCGCTCTAAGTCCCGCGATAGCAAAAACAGCGATAACAGCACAAGAGGAAATAATAGTCCATGCGACTCCAGAAGAAACGACAACTACACCACCCCGGTGGCAGAACACGATCAAGGTGCAAATTGCAAACATAGTGCGGATCCGATGTCCGAACAAGATGACGCCAAATATAAGCCTCATCAATCCCCGTCTAAGGAAGAAAACAGTCCGGACGAAGATGCACGCATCATCCCGGAAACACACTTGGAGCAAGAGAACCTCCGCAGAAGGCTTATTGCCACAGTGAGGAGCCTGAAGAAACAGAAGCAAAGGCTCAAGGTCGCACAAGATACGCTCAATAGCAAGTGGAACAAAGTAACAAAGTATGGTGGAAGTTACCATAAAAATAGCTATCCAAAGCGCAAGCTATTACCAGAATGGGACGATGAGGCCTTAGAGCCCATACAGCCGAAAAGTGATACGGCCAACCGGCCGGATCCACCACCCTGTGAGCGCGATAGAGCAGCTAACAAAGTCGCGCATAAGTCAACACACGATCTACGTGAGAACTTGCGTCAAAAATCCGGCGCGACCAAATCTATCTATGGATCTAGGAAGCGCGCTACGGTACACAACCAACACCAAATACTACAACCGTCCGAACACCATGGCGCATCCCAATACAGGGGTGCCGCACACCCCCTGATGAGGTGCTGGATCATGAATTCCCAGATGGATTCAAACCAGTGAACCTAGAGGCGTACGACGGAACCACGGATCCTGGAGTCTGGATAGAGGACTTCATCCTCCATATTCATATGGCTCGTGGAGACGATCTCCATGCCATTAAATACTTGCCCCTCAAGCTTAAAGGGCCAGCTCGGCACTGGCTGAAAAGCCTCCCCGAAAACTCAATTGGAAGTTGGGAGGAGCTCGAGCACACTTTTCAGGCCAATTTTCAAGGGACTTATGTCCGACCTCCGGATGCAGACAATTTAAGTCATAAAATCCAACAGTCCGGAGAGTCCGCCTGAAAGCTTTGGAACAGATTCCTCACCAAGAAGAACCAAATTGTCGACTGTCCGGACGGTGAAGCCTTAGCAGCTTTTAAACACAGCGTCCGAGACGAATGGCTCACCAGACACCTTGGTCAAGAAAAACCAAGAACAATGGCAGCCCTAACAAGCCTCATGACCAGCTTTGGCACGAGCGAGGACAGCTGGTTGACCCGTAGCAGCACCAGCGACCCAAGCACATCCGAAGTCACGGATGGCAATGGTAAACCATGACGCAACAAAAACAAGCGTCGCCATAAATAAGGTAGCCCAAATAACACGGCGGTAAACGCCGGATTCAGGGGATCCCGACCAGGTCAGCGGAAAAAGCCTTTTAAAGGCAGCAGAGAAGGACAATCTGGCCTAAACAAAATTCTTGACAAACTCTGTCAGATTCACGGCACCCTAGACAAACCTGCAAATCATACCCACCGAGAATGCTGGGTCTTCAAGCAGGCCGGTAAGCTAAATGCCGAAAACAAAGGGGAAGAGACATCAAGCAAAGATGAGGATGAACCTCGCCAGCAAAACGCCGGAGGACAGAAAAAGTTCCCACCAGAGGTTAAAACGGTAAACGTGATCCATGTGACAAAGAGGAGAAGCAATCATGCACTCCGATGCACACGCGCCATAGAGCCTATCACCCCTAGGTTCAACCCCTGGTTGGCCTGCCCGATCACTTTTGATTGTAGGGATCATGATACAAATATCCGGCACGAAGGACTGATAGCCTTGGTGTTACACCCAATAATAAATGGGTACCATTTCACAAGAGTCCTCATGGACGGCGGCAGTGATCTAAATCTGATATATCAAGACACAGTCTGCAAAATGGGGATAGACCCAACACAAATAAGCCAGAGTAATACTACCTTCAAGGGAGTAATACCAAGCCAAGAGGCCCGCTGTACAGGCTCTCTACCACTAGAGGTGGTATTCGGTTCTCCCGATAACTACCGAAGCGAAACATTAACTTTTCACATCGCTCCATTCCGAAGTGATTATCAAGCGCTACTGGGAAGGGCGGCTTTTGCTCGTTTGAACGCAATACTGCATTATGCTTTTCTCAAGCTCAAGATGCCCGGTCCACGTGGCATCATCACAGTTAGCGGAAATACCGAACGTTTTTTATGTACTAAAGAGGACGTGGCGGCTCTAACAGCCGCAAACTAGATGGCCTCACCAACCAGAAAAAATGGCAGGTCATCAAGACCACGGACACGGTTAGACGAATCTAGCGTTCCATCATATATACATGAGATTGGTTTTCAAACCGTCAAAAAATGATACCAGGGGCTTCCCGCATGTAATCAGGGCCAGCCCGGCTCAACTTGGCTTCTCTTGAATTTTGATAGTTCATTGACAATAACCAATTCTTCTTTTTGGCATGGCAACTTTCACCTAAGTCCTTTCCTTTTGCAGATGACAAACGTGCTGCACCCGTCCAAGACACGGCACAACGGAGACATAGGCGCAGACGTGCAGCAGGGACCCTCCTAAAGGTTTCTTTTTAGATTAAGACCCTGCGTAAACCTTTTTTACTGACTCTTGTTGCTCACATCCTCCGGATACTCCACACAACCAAGAAGGATGCTGGCGTTATTGGCATGTTGCCACGCCAAAATTTTGCACGTAGCTGGACACTTGGGGTTTCTTATTAAGGGCATTGTTTAGCCTGGTATATGTTATAAAGACCGAACACCTTAGGGAGTGTTCGGCGTCACGAGTTTGGCCCTATATGCATTAGCTCCGAATCATGTCTTTGGTCAAATGTTGGGTTTGCCTGGCTCCCACGTTTTGGTACCTTACGTTCCGTTATATCGGCTAAGGTAGCACTAGGAGAACTGCTGCGATTGTGCCCTAGTTCATCCAGGTGAGCACCTCAGTAGAGAAAGCTGAAAACTGACTGTCATGATATAGTGAGAGACTGGTCCACCACTCGATGACTCATTGGAATCTTCGGGATTCCTCCGCATTAACGAAGGGCCGTTTCCCGGTCATGTACATACGCGACCCATATTCGGACGAGCGCAGAAGTTCCAGGGGCTATATAGTAGCCCCACTGTCAAACTCCTATGGCTAAGTGAAAGTGTTAAAGCAATATAGTCCGATTGCCTCGTTCGCTGCGCTATCACCTCCTTAATGGACCAAGACATTGGATCAAATGTGGATATGCGTGGGGGTGGAAGCCGACGACTGCAAACTTTTAGGTTATACACATATCTACATAAAAGGCCGCACAGGAGGCATCATAGTACTTTCGGGCAAAAGTATAAATACAACCTTGATAATTCAATAAAACATTGTTTTTACAATGGGAATACATGTCACTTGAACATAACATTCTTCGAGCACTGAGCCTCTATCGAACGAGCGCCTTTAAGAACTTCTTCAAAGTAGTGCTCGGCAGCCACTCGGCCTACAGCCGAACCCTGTGTCGCAACAGTGGTGGCCTCCATCTCCGCCCAGTATGTCTTGACATGGGCAAAGGCCATCCGAACACATTCTATGCACACCTATCTCTTTACAGCATCGATGCGTGGCACAACACCAAGGAATTGTTGCACTAAGCTAAAGTAACTATTCGGCCCTGGCCCTCCCGGCCACAAGTGATCCACAACGGACCACATGGCAAGTCCGGACAACCTATGGAGCTTGGCCCACTCGGCCAATCGCTCATTCAACAGCAGCGGACGGACTTGAGCATGAAGCTGTGACCAAAACAGCTTTTCCACTTCAGGACCTTTCTGATCCTTGAAGTACTCGGCTGCATCAGCAGCACTTGCAGCCAAATCCATGTACGCCTCCGCAGAACTCCATAACCGGTCCAGAGGAGCATACTTCGGATCTCCGAACTTAGTACGCAACAAGAAGGGCTTCCCAGACATGATATCTGCAGCTTGATTCAGCTCCTCCTTCGTCGCTCTAATTTTGGAGCGGGCTTCCTTGGTAGCCACCCGGGCCTTCTCCAGGTCCGTCGCCTTCGCCCGGTTTTCTTCATCAAGAAGCTAGTAATGGTCAGCGGCATCTTTTAACTCTACAACCATCTTGGCTATTTTTCCCTTGCTCTCGCAATGTGCGGCATGTTCATCCCTTAACTCTTCAGCCGCCTTTAAAGCGGCCGCATTGCTACTCCTTGCTTGCTCCTTGGCTCGGGCAAGCTCCACCCGAAGGATCTCCATGGTGGCAGCTCCATCTGCAGTCACAACATATTAAAGATACTGGCATCATGTTACTCTTATTATGTGACGATCACCAGAAAAAACACTCATCCTGTGCCTCGTCAAGCCGCTTGTTGACAAGCACGAGGTCGGCATATGCCGCATCAAGTTGCCGCTTTAGCTCGGCAAACCCATCTGTCCGGCTAGACACCAGAGCTTTAACCACCTGCACATAAAGGCGGTCTAGTTATTACCTTGGACTATGATCCTCTATTTGCCGCCGTTTTCGACGACAAGTAGAGTCTCAGGGGCTACCATCTACATAGGGCATATCTAACATATGCGGTACTGTTAAAAACATACATTATTTCATGTACCTCGAAGCCTTTCAGCAGACTCATAAAGGCTTCATGCAAACCGCTTTCAGTGGATGAAATCCTTTCAATTACCATACCCATTAGCATACGATGCGCTTCCGAGAGGGCAGCTTGCCCCAGAAGATCCTTCAGCGCGTCCAACCGCACATTTATAGAGCCTTGTTGTCGCTCTCCTTAGGAGCCGGATACTAGGGATTCCAGGCAGCCAAAGGGTTATCCTTTGGCCCTAGTGGATCCAGAGATACCCTTCGCAACGACACTTCAAGTTCACCCGCTTCGTGAGCCGGGGTGTCCGGGGGAGGTGTTTCGTTATCCATCATCTCCGGAAGAAGATCCCTCGAAGATGAACTCTGTCGAGAAGGGCTGCGATCCGGACTACAATTTATAAGCATCGGTTATTGTCTTCGGAAGTAAGGTAGGATGTTTTCACTAGTAAGTACTTTTCGATTACTTACAGCTCGGTAGAGGGCTGATCCCCACGCGGACATTGTGCGGCAAGAATACCCTCTAAGGTAGGACCCTCTGATAAATATTTCTTCTCCCGTTTGGAAACCTTGGTTTCTGGATCTTCAGAGGTAGTCCTCTTCCTTCCCCGGGGAGAGAGAATGTCAGATTCTTCCCTTTGATCGTCCTCCCTCGTGGAGGTGCTCATTCCCCCGGCTGGAATAAGTAGCGAGTGAGGCCTGCTTTCGCCCTCTTTATTCCCCCCATCATCTTCCTTTGAGGACACTGGATAAGGCGCCGGCTCAAGCATCTTGTCCAGTACCAGATTGTCCAAGCCCTCAGGAAGGCGGCCGGACACATAATCATCATCGCCTTTGTTATCCAGTCCTGGTCAAAAGGCGGCTCTTTAGAATGATGCCATGATAAATAAAAGGACAGCAGGTTCGGCATGGGATTACTTACTTGGGCAGCGGGGCGGTTGCAGCTCAGGCCCACGCCCTCGGTGGTGTCCGGACACTCTATTTGGGGTCAGAAGAATGATTTGTACATCTCTTCGTGCGTCATGCCGAGGATATGTTGAATAGCACGCGGTTCTTCCTGGTTGAATTTCCACATGCGGAGGGGCCGGCGTTTGCAAAGCTGGACTCGACGAACTAGCATAACTTGCATTACCATAACCAGACTGAAATCTCTCTCAAAGAGATCTCAGATACAACTTTGCATTATTGGCACGTCCTTGGCTGGACCCCAGCTCAGCCCCCTGCTGATCCATGACACCAGTTGCGATGGGGGGCCTGAAAAAAAGGCGGGGGCAGCTACCCACTTGGCACTTTGGGGAGCTGTGATGTAAAACCAGTCCCACTGCCACAATCCGGACACCTCTGGGAAGGAACCCACTAGCCATGGAGCATCAGCAATTTTGCTTATTAAAGCACCTCCGCACACTACATGCTGCCCCTCGATCATCTTCGGCTTCACATCGAAGGTCTTGGGCCACAAGCCGAAGTGAGGGGTAATGCGGAGGAAGGCCTCACATACGACAATTAATGACGAGATGTGAAGAAGGCAATCCGGGGCCAGATCGTGAAAATCTAGCCCGTAATAGAACATAAGACCCCTAACAAAGGGATCCAGAGTGAAGCCTAGTCCTCGGAGGAAGTGGGAGATGAACACAACGCTCTTGTTAGGTTCGGGAGTAGGGACGACCTGCCCTCGGGTGGGCAGCCTATGCAAAATTTCGGCGGTCAGATATCTGGCCTCTCTCAACTTCTTGATGTCCTCCTCTATGACGGAGGAAGGCATCCACCGACCTTGAAGGTTGGATCTGGACATAGTTGAAGGTCCGAAGCACCTGACCTGAGCTTCTGCGGTTTAGCCTCTACGATCTCGTGGTAGATCAACTCTTGTAATACTCATATCATCAAGAACAATCAAGCAGGACGTAGGTTATTACCTCCATTAAGAGGGCCCGAACCTGTGTAAACATTGTGTCCCCTGCCTCCTATTACCATCCGCCTTAGACGCACAGTTCGGGACCCCCTACCAGAGATCCGCCGGTTTTGACACCGACCGTTGGTCTTGTCGGTGTTCTGGGAACGGGGGTCCCCATACTTGCCTCCCTGCGGCCCACAGCATGGCTCCACCAGCGGCCCCATACGGCGCATCTTCACCAGCAAACATTCAAGACCCTCGCGAGGCAGACGACACAAGCCCTCCTCAGCGACGGCCTCACCAGGCCGGCTCGCGAGGGGCGAAGAGATCAAGGAAAGGGACACCTCGCGAGGTTCCTGTGACGCAAGCCATGATGACTGAAACTAGGCGGGCGCCTGCGCGCGCAGTGTCCTCATTTCCTCTTTGGTGCTAAAGGGGCAAGCACAGGCGAGGAGTCTGGAGGCATCAGGCAAAGGTTTCCATATTGGTGCAACAAGATCAAGACCAGCATGACGGCAAGACGGAGGTCATCGCGGAGCCCAAGACAGCGTCACCACCAGAGCGTTTGGCAGGCAAAGACCACTTTTGTTAGGATAGCTTGTACTAGTTTTCTGCCTTCGAATTTGGCCGTTGTGGGATCCCTTCCCGCTCCATATTTTGGAAGAGGACCAGGGCCTCTATAAATAGTACTAGCCACCACCATATGTGGGAGAGGACCAGACCATCCCGAACCACACAAGCACACCATCACAAGAACACCTCTCCTCGCGAGGCTGTTGTTCCCTTGTAACTGTTCATACTTAGCCCAAGAGGCAATCCACCACACCACACTAGAGTAGGGTATTACACCACAACGGCGGCCTAAACTAGTATAAATCTTGTGTCTCGTGTTCCTTGGGTTCGTCGAGCTAGGCCGTGAGATCGTAGAGCGCGTGAGCCAGAGAGGGGGAGAGATATTTGTGCGCACCCAAGTGTTCGAACCTCAAGGGTTTTACCGGAACCTGAAATCCGACAGGTCTCTCCAAAAATTCGCAACCTCAAAGTTACAAAGACGTTGGTTGATGGCGGGGCCGGGTTGAATCTGATTTCTCCAAAGGTTATCAGCAAGCTTCAGATAGCAGAGGTAGAACTAAAGGTCATGGGCATGTTTCAAGGAGTCAATCCCGGCAGGAGTCATCCTAAGGGAAAGATCACGTTGCCAGTGACATTTTGGGGAGAATGGAACCACCGAACTGAGAAGATTGTGTTGGATGTGGTCGACCTCCCCCTGCCGTACAACGGGATCCTTGGATGCCCAGCTCTCGCAAAATTCATGGCGGCATCCCACTATGCCCACAACACCTTGAAGATGCCAGGGTCGGTAGGAGTGATTTCCATTCCGTCAGATGAGAAAGACGCAATCATTTGCGTGGATAAGATGTATCGGGACGCAGTCGCGGCAGAGGCCAGGGCAGCGGTAGTCCCCACCAAGGAAAACAAAGGAAAGAAGAAGGATAGCAGGGACACCAGCATGGAATCTAGGAAGCGTACCTCTTCGGAGTTTGCTACGCAAGTTGATGACTTGCCAGAGAGTTCCAATAGTAAGAGATCCATGGTGGCTGCACCACATGTGAAGAGGGTCCCCACAGGGTTGGCTGGCCTTGATGGTACCTTCACTATCAGCGCCACCCTTGATGTCGGAAAGCGCACTCGTTGCCTTCTTGTGGGGTAATATCAATGTGTTTGCCTGGCAACCATCTGATATCCCCGATGTTCCCAGGGTGGTAATCGAGCACTACCTTGCTGTCTGCCCACATGCCCGACCTATCAAGCTGAAGTTTCAAAAGCAGGCCTAGGAGAGGCAGCAGTTCATTGCAGAAGAGATTAAAAAGTTTCAAGCAGCTAGTCTTGTTAGAGGAGTACTGCATCCGAGATGGTTAGCAAACCCAGTGGTCGTACGCAAGGCTAACGGGAAGTGGAGGTGACGGTGTCCTGGACTAGGGGGTACTCACCACGTCATCTCCTGATCTGATAGATTGGGCCGAGGACCCCCATGGCCGTATACTCATGGGCCAGTTCGGACATCTGTCGCATACATGGAAGATTCCACAAGACTTGGTGATCAAGACAAGGACTCCTCCCCACCGGCGTATTCGGCTAGGACTCTTGTTATCCTAGGCCTCTGATGCATTATATAAACCAAGGCCAGTTAGTCGATAGATCATATATAACAATCATAATCATAGGCTAGCTTCTAGGGTTTAGCCTCTATGATCTCGTGGTAGATCAACTCTTGTGATACTCATATCATCAAGATCAATCAAGCAGGACGTACGGTATTACCTTCATCAAGAGGGCTCGAACCTGGGTAAACATCATGTCCCCCGCCTTCTATCACCATTGATCCTAGACGCATAGTTCGAGACCCCCTACCTGAGTTCCGCCGGTTTTGACACCGACATTGGTGCTTTCATTGCGAGTTCCGCTGTGTGATCGGCAAAAGGATCGATGGTTCATCCGCAGATTGACTACGATGTTGACATCTTCGTCACCGGCTCGACTGGTCACCTTGGCTTGACCGAGGACTGTGCCCTACCTTTGATCGTCATGTTCGGATGAGGGCCTTCATCAACACCAACTCCGATCTCTATCTAGATCATGGAGGAATCATCCATGGAGCTCGGGGGCTCAACATCAACATTGCCCTCGGGCGACCGTGCTTTTTTTCTGGACAGCGAATGCGTATCCACCACCACCGCCTCCTCGAGTGTCATTTTAACGATCGCTTCGGTGGAATTGTGCGGAATCGAGTCTACAACAACCCTGGAAAGTTTCGTTGAGTTCTGATGGAGGAATCTCTGACAATCTACGATATATCGGAACCCTGTCAAATCTGGACGAGAACCTGGATGAGTTTAGGGCGTGGTGTCCAGATCCCAACTCAGAGGTCCTTTGGAATATTCAAACGTTCATCTACTACGGAATTCCCATGTCTACCACCCCTCCAAATTTCAGCTTGATCCGACGGTTCAAACTCCGGGAACCTTCCGATAAGTGGACCAATTTTCGGATCTGTTTTCTGCGCGAATATGGATCCGACCTGAATTCATGTTTCTTTATGAACGTGATATTGGACAACATTTTTAGAGGAGTTATCTTCTAGGGTATTGTGCGTCATTTTTAAACACGTGCCTGTAAAATTTTAAGCCTCCCTTGAGGTCATCTTCATCATCATGCTGGTGTCAAACCAGTCCGGCAATATTGCTCCAAGGCTGCCGACCTGCGCTAGAGACGTCGTCACTTTGTTGAGTCGAGCTCATCTTCTTAGGATCATCATCTCAGCAAGCCGAACAAGAGTTCAGCATCGCGAAGGATAAATCATCACCAACATCGCCGCCCCATGGATTACATGGAGCAGGGCCGCACTGTTGCTTCTTCAAGCCGATGTCCATCACACCGACCTACTTCGACTCATCGGTTGACATCGAGGCTTCGGCATCTTGGCTGGACCAGGGGCTTCGCAATCTCTTCATCAACCTACTCCGGAGACTTCGGCGTCACTAGTCGACCAGCTCCGTCACGTTAGCTGGACCGAGGGCTTTGCCTCGGCGAGCCAACTTTGCCAGCATCGCCAAGACATCGCTTTATCGCCCATCGGGTAATGGGTGTGCGGATCGAGTCCCAATTTTGGGAATCACCTTTCTTCGGGTTGCTACAACAAATAAACCAGGTGCTATTAATTCTAGTATTTTTTGCTTGTTTGGGTTCATTTTTCCCAAGGAATTATTACTCTGGTTTGTCCATCATACGTACACAGGTCTATCAAATGGTGTCCACATTAACGATGGTCGCATGGTGGCTCGGTCAGTTTCCGTACATAGTCTGGCGAACGCCGCATCCGGAACTGGGACCGACCTATGAATTTAGGCTTTGCCACGCCTTTACCGCATCATGCCGACGCCCTGCATCGACATTGACTTCATCGCCATGCCATATTTCTTTTATTACTCACTTTGCATAAATTATTTATTATGCAACTATTTTTTTAATTAGTATTATTACTATTATCTCCGGTTTGCACTATATTTTGTGCATAGGAAAATGATTCGGGTTGGGAAGTATAGTCAACTCGGCGTACTGACATACCACGTCACCTCGACTGGACGGGAGGCTTCGTCAACACTTCATTACCCCATGCCGAGGACTTCGGCATCACTCTGCCGCCCTGCATTGATTGTGCTATGTCACCACTTCAGAGTGTCGAGCTCTTTGCTGCGCCACCTCGGGACCGGCTTGGGGGATGGAACCTTGTCCCGCATCAAGCTCGGACCACGTCATCAGTACCAAACACATTAACCAGCTAAGTTGCCTTCATGCTCAAAGTTTTAAATTTTTAACTTGTGTTCGGTTCGACGAAGCATTATACTTTTTTAGAAGAAAGTTGCTTGTAAAAAATTTCCTTGTCAAAACTTTGTTTGTGACACACAAATTCAAGTACCCCATTTACTTGGGGGCTTCCTTTATCAAGCCTTTCCTCTTGCAAATGATTACACTTGTACGACTTTGTTCCTTGTTCGTGTATTACGCCACAATATGCACCATGTTGACTTAAGCGATTTGCAAGCTAGGTTGCCTTGCTCATGTGTTCACCCCTACGTTCCCGATTGTTCGCCTAGGGAGTAAAGGGAGCACCTCTGCGATGGTCACGATCGGGTCATCCAAGCCGGACCTCAGACTGGGTGAAGCCGAAAGCTAGCGCTCTTATTGCTTTCAATTATGGTCGGCACACAACGGAACTCATGAGTACAAAAAATCTATTGCACAAGTCTCATAGTAGCAATGAGCAACCGAAGAAAGGTATTGGTGGGGGTACTATTTTCTTCGAAGATGCTTCTTACACTTCGTCAGTAATATAGCATAAGTTCCCTAAGCGCGCTTTGTCTGTTACAGCCTTATGGCCTGATTGCCTGGTTACCGGAAACACCGTCAATATTCTCAACAGGTGGAGTACATAACACTCTTCGGCCCTTGACCGAAGAGGGAGAAGCCAACGGTCGGTTAAGACGTGCTTAAAGTTCGGATGAACACAAATATGATATAAGTACTTCGGTACATAAAATCATTATACATAAAATTCTTTTACCCAAGTCACTTGGGGGCTCTTAAATTTATATGAGCCATTTTATAATAAGTGTTCTTCTTCTTAGTCATTGCAAAGTTTATTATTATTATTATTCTTATTTATTACTCCTTTTTTCGACATGAGTGTGTGGTCACTAGCTGGGGAGCCTAATTTCTCTCTCAAAGCCGCTAGAGTTTAGTTTGCTAAACTGGCCTAATGAGAAGTACTCCGCCTTCGGGATAGGAGGTTGAAGCCGTTGGCTTACCCGCTTGAAGTCTTGTGATAGGATGTGTCATGTTAAAGCACGATAGAAGCACTTTTTTTCTAAAGTCCAATTTTCAGATTGGCACCGAACACTTGATCTTATTCGGACGTCAGGTTTTCACTGAAGTTTTTTTGGTTTTCCAAGCCTATGGCACTTTTAAACTATTTGTGTGTTTCCAGCATTAGTCCCGCAGTGCAATGCCGTACACCTTTAGAGATTCGGCAAAAACCTTCTTGGACACTACTATATATGCATCGGTTTTGAATTGTGTCTTCGGTCAATAGTTGGGTTGCCCGGCTCCTATGCTCGCCTCCTATGTTCCACTTTGTTCGGCTAGGTGTGCAAAGGGAGAACCACTGCGATTGTGCTTCCAACTCGCATGGTTAAGCACCTCAGTGGAGAAAGCCGAAAACTGACTGTCACAATAGGCGTAAACTGGTCAGTGATCCGATGACTATGTTAAATGACGGGCCTTTCATAACATTGGCCGAAGTGTTTACGGCTTGACCACGGATGTCGCCGAACACTAACCAGGGGCTCATAGCTAGCTTCCCAGCTTAAAGCTCCTATGACTAAGCGAAAGTTATAAACCCCGCAAATCTGATTGCCTCGTTTCCGCTGACATAACCACCTTCGGGCACCGAGACATCGGCTAAGGGTTGTTTTGTTATTGCGGAAACACCCTGCGTAGTATCTACCAAGGGGTAGAGGCCGACGATGGGCCACTTTCAACTGATAAACGATTGCAATGGAATCAAAATAATGATATAAAGTACTTGGATACATAGAATCATTACACATAATCTCTGATTTTACTCTGGATATCGATCCTTAATTCGACCACCCCTCCCCACATTAAGGCTCAGGGGCTATTGGGCTTTGTGCTCATTATTTACAAATATTAAAGGGGCACATCGATCCCCTGATCTGGTTTTGCCACCTGACCAGTGTCTCCGGGGCTACTGCATTGCCTGTTCAATGCAGAAAATTGAAAGGGCTCAGTGTTCGGCTTGATTCAACTATGGGAAAGCGCGACTTCGGACAACAATAAGTACCATCTGGACCTATCTAGCATCAAGCTAATATAACATGATGGCTTCTCATGACCCTCTCTCAGGGGCCCGTTCGCCGATCACTATTATCTCTAATATATTACACTACTTTTTTTATTCCTATGTATGCTGCCGAGCTAGGAGTTGATCCTCAGGCCGATTTCGCGCATCGACCTGAGTCTCAGGGGCTACTGGGAACATCGGTTTTATGCTTGCCTTCAGGTACATCTCGGGTTTTAGACTGATACACACCTTGAGGGCTACTGGATATACATCGGCAGAGAATAAACTGCACCAGTTAAAAATATTCATAAAAAATCAGCTCGCGGTCGAGGTGGTGCACCACCTTGGAAGCAGTCCGGCATAAAGCTCGGGCGCTACCGGCTAGCTCCATAGAGGGCATTTCCGGCATTAAGCTCGACTAAACTCCTTCAACTTTTTTGGACCAAGATGATCTATGACATCTTGGATATAGTCCAGTGTTGGAGCTCGGATACATTTCGGCGTTGGATCTTGGAAGCAGTCTGGCATTGGTGCTCAGCTGCAAAAGATACCTTGAATGCAGTCCGGCGTTAGAGCTCGGACACAGGAGGACACTGCCTCCCAGGAACAACTCGAGGTGTGGCATAAAAATAACAAGGCATTGATAAAGGACGGAAACTTAAAGGGACTCCTCGGATACCCGATGTGTAAACTCGTCGAATGCATTTCGGCGATCCTCAAGATCGAAGATGAGAAGATGTCACACCCTAGCTAGTTCATGCATTGGAGTGTTGCATCATGTCTATCATATCATCAGAAACTTGAAGTGGGGATGCCAGAACCCCCAGCCCCCTCTGAAAACAACTAGGGTTTACTAAAAATAATTTCAATGAACCTGAAATGCCCTTCTAAAATGTCCATCATTTTTGTCTTGGTTCAGAACCTCTGCCAAAAGTGTTGCACATTTTTCTAGGTCATCCTAAGGTCTTTGAGTTAATTCATAATTATTTGAATTTGGGAATTTTAAATTTGTAAAATATTTCAAATGCTCAAATATCTCCAAACTAAAATGTTTCATGTTGGAAATAATCCAACTATGGACCAGGAGCAGTTTGGTGATTTTAGGAGTTGCCTAGGTATTTTTAATAATTCAACAAAGTTGCAGAAAAATAGAAAAAGACAAAAAAATAGAAACGAGGGAAACTTACCTGGCGCCTGCAACCCAGCCCACCTGTCGGCCCAGCCCAGTGCCGCGCCAGCGAGCTGCTTGCCAGCCAGGCAGGCAGGCAGGTGCTCGACAGCGAGCACCGCATGGGTGCCACGCACCTGCTCGCCGCCTCGCCGCTCCACTCGCCCGGCTAACGCCGTGGATCAACCACTCTCTCTCCCCCGAACCCCCCAGACGTTCCCTCTCCTCTCCAACTCCTCTCCCTCGCTCTCCCACGCCATGGCCGACGCCATCGCCGCCACCCCTCGCCGTAGCCATGTTCTCTGTCAACCCCACGCCGCGCCACCGTGTCCAGGAGCTCCGCCACCCTCCTCTCCTTCGAGCAACCCGAGCCCCGTGTGCTCGCAAGGCCCGAGTCCACCGCACCGACCTCGCCCGAGTCCGCCGTCGCCGGAGATCCCCTTCAACACCATCGTCGCATCAGCTCGTCCCCGACCCCGCCGGTGGCCTCTACGGGTGCTCTGTGAGCCTAGATACCCCTCCTACCCTTCCTCTCTCGCCCCCGAGCCGTGTAGCCACCGCACGAAGATCACCCGCACGTACCGCCGTGGATCTCGTCGCCGACATGCTCCCGGCCATCCTCTGGCCACCTCTCGGTGTCCAACGCACTCACCACGCTGCGTTGAGTCCAACCGTGCACTCCCCGCACCTCACCGCACACCCTAGCCTCGAGTTCGCCTCAACCGAACTCCGGTGGCCGCCTAGGTCGTCGCCGGCGCCAACTCCGGCCACCCCGACCCCAACTGACTCCACCAAGAGCTGCGGTTCATCCCCAGCTCCACGTAGATGCCCTCCGCGCCCCATTTGGTGGCCAGAACGGCCAAAACCACTTCCGCCGCCGCGTCGGGCTCGCCGGCGGCTAAACGCCGGTGCAGCCGTGTTGACTTTGACCACGGGTGGGCCCCGGTTGACTCTGTTGAGTCAATGACAGGTGGGGCCCCCTTCTGCTAATTATCCAGATTAGTTTAAACTAAATTAAATTAGTTAATTAGCCACTGACACCCTGGACCCACGCGTCAGGTTTGACCTGGACCGGGTCTGTTGACTTGCTGAGGTCAGCATGACCTCATGCTGACGCAGTAACCTTTTCTGGAATTAAAATAAATCTAAAATGATTTATAAATTCCAGAAAATAACCCAAACTTCAAAAATTCATATAAATTCAACCGTAGCTCCAAATCAAACAAATTATATATGAAAAATGATCAGAAAAATCCAATCTATCCATCTGTACTAGTTTCATGCATGTTTAAACAAGCTAACTTGAGGTTTAGTGCAGAACAAGATAAAACACTTTAAAGGGCCATTTATGAGTTTGAAATTTGAATCTTTGGTTCAAATTGATTCAAACCCATCTGGTTTTAGTTGCATTAGCCCAACACACTCATATTGCCATGTTTCATGCATGCATCATATTGTCGCACATTGTTTGGTGATGGTTGTGTATCGGTGTTCTTTGCGGCAGGTTCTGCCTCCGAGGAGTACCGTGATTACCCTAGCGAAGAACCGTATCCGTGCATCGATCCATCAGGCAAGCAACCAACCATTTGATCATATCGATACAATCCCATGTTCTCGCTCTTGCTCTCTTTTACTGCATTAAGACAACGCGTTTCAAACTGCTGTGTGCTACGGTAGTTGAACCCATTTCCTCTGCATGACCTGTCATTGCCACAGTAATTAGATGAAACCCACTAGCATGTGTAGGAATTGATTGAGCCATATGTATGTGTTGTTCCTACCTTGCTATGCCTGCTATGCTTAGAGTCGTGTCAGGTCTGGTTCATCTGGGTGATGGGCTAGAGTGAAATGATCATGTCGGTAATGAGAGTGATGTGGTGAACACGATTTGGTAAAGGTATCGATGAGAGGCCATGTAGGAGTACATGGTGGGTTGTTTCATTGAAGCCGACCTTAAGCACTGAGATCTGTATACGTGATTTAAGATACAGCTACTACCATGCATTGGGCCCTGAAATATGACCCCGCTCGACTTCTTATTCACCCTAGTCCTCTGTCCAGGAGTTGCAAGTAGTTTCTGGTGTTTGTAGCCTACTGGAGGCCGTGGACAGCGCTGACCGTAGGGGTGGGCTGTGATGCGGTAGGTACGTGGCCGGGAATACCGGGCACCCGTTAGGTGTCACGGAACCCTGTACACATCGTTCGGGGCCGTATGGGAAACCTCGGCCGGACTCCCTGCGGATGGAACCTGGATAGGCGATAAACCTGGACTAGAGACTTAGGTGTTTAGGTAGGTCGTGGTCTACACCCACGTCGGCTTTCGCTTGAAGTCTGCCGAGCACATGTCGTGTGCAGACGCTAAGTGGTGGAAACATGTATGAAGAAGTACACCCCTGCAGGGTTAACATGATCTATTCGAATAGCCGCGTCCGCGGTAAAGGACTACTTGGTTGCTTATACAGTTCATAGACAAGTAAACTGGATACTACTAAAAGCCTCAAGATAAGCGTGAGTGCCGAGGATGGCCCTCCGTAGGAAGACGGAGGTGGATTCTCGGTAGTGTATTGAAGTGGTGAGTAGTGGACTCGTGTGCGCAAAACCATTTCAAGTTGGAGTCTCGTAGGATAGCTTAGCCAAGAGTCAAAGCTGGCTTGCTGCAATAACTCCACCAACCCTTCTTGATAATGTGCATGTATGTAGGATCTGACGTAAGTCTTGCTGGGTACCTTTGTACTCATGTTGCTATAATTTACATTTTACAGAAGACGCTGCAACCCCTTCTGATGGGTTCTTCGTAGACGTTGACATCGACGAGTAGACTAAGGCCCAGGTGGTAATCCTGAGCTTGTGAAGGTCCACGTAGTATAGCTAGGCTTTCCAAGCCTCTTTTATTTTACTAGTTGTCTGTACTCAGACAAGTTACTTCCGCTGCTGGTTTGTATGACTGTATGACTTGAATGTGGGTCGTGTGACCCGTACTTGTATGTATGTTATGTATGGCTCTCTGAGCCTTTAAATAAAGTACTTGTGTCGTAGAGTCATGTTGTGATGCCTTGTTGTATTTGCACATATCGAGCATATTGTGTGTATGATTGAAATGCTTGGTATGTGTGGGATCTGACTATCTAGTTGTTTATCTTTAGTAGCCTCTCTTACCGGGAAATGTCTCCTAGTGTTTCCATTGAGCCATGGTAGCTTGCTACTGCTCCGGAACACTTAGGCTGGCCGGCATGTGTCCTTCTTCGTTCCTGTGTCTGTCCCTTCGGGGAAATGTCACGCATTGAGTACCGGAGCCCTGTTAGCCCGCTACAGCCCGGTTTACCGGAGTCCTGCTAGCCCAGTGCTACAGCCCGGACCCACTTGCTGATGACCGACACGTTCGATGCTGGGTCATGGATGCCTGTCCCTGTAAGTCTGTGCCACTTTGGGTTTACGACTAGTCATGTCAGCCCGGGCTCCTTATCATATGGATGCTAGCGACATCATCATATACGTGAGCCAAAAGGCGCAAACGGTCCCGGGCAAAGGTAAGGCGACACCCGTGGGAATACCGTGCGTGAGGCCGCAAAGTGATATGAGGTGTTACAGGCTAGATCGATGTGACATTGAGTCGGGGTCCTGACAGCGTTGGCATCAGAGCCGGACTGCCTGTAGGTTCTCCAAGCCAAACTGGTCGATGTTGAGTCTAGAAATGCTTTAGTTATATGTAGGGGAATTGATTGTGGGATGGTACGTAAGGCTCTTTTTACTTCTTTACCTCATGGCATTCTGATCTGAGTCAGTCCATTCTTCTACCGGGGATTAAGGATTAGGATCTTCTCTCTCTATCAGGTTCACGTGTTACGAATCAGTAGTACCTTATAGGTTTGATGACTACAAGCCTAGTTCAGTTCTACTACCTTGTTATGCTGATAAGTTGAACCCAGAACCTTGATATGATATTGTTGAGTGTCTATGCAATTTTTTTGATAAATGTCTCAAACCCTTCTTGAGCATTTACAGCCGTTATGCTGTCGAAATTTTGCTAGAAATTCTAATGCCTTTGCATTATGGTTGTGCTTTCAGATGGCCACTCGCGACCAAAATCAAGTGGTTCGCCTGACCCGATGCATTGGTGTGACCGGTCATACGTCTATGTTAGTCCGAGTGATGATCGAGACGGGTTACCGTTGGTATCCCGAATACACGGTCGAAGAGCAGTTTCGAGATTTTAACCAAAGCCAGTATCTTTGCACCGTCCGGATATTTCCCTCTTATCCTGGTTCTACCGAGGCTCTTCACTGTTCCTATGGGCTCGGTGTTACTATTGAGATGGCTGTGCAAGATGCGGCTTATTCTATGATGACCATCATGCGAGTCAGGTCTGGCCTGCTTCGCAACACCGACTTCCGGTATATGCCGGCTTCACTTCCTGGAGCGCACGGATATCTCCGGGCTATCTATGCTGACCCCAGTCAGGAGGACTCACTAACTCGCACCACTGCTGAGTTGCTCGAGGATAAGGACCGAGAGAATCGGGCCTTGAGAATGGAGCTTTTCAACACCCGCGCCGATCATTGGGCCACCTTGACTCGGTTTGCACCGGCTGTGCAAGCTGGATGCATGGATATGAGAGATCTGTATCCTGTTAGGTCTGCTCTGCCGGACATGATGGATTGGCGTGATGTGGGAGGCATCACCCCACCTCGTGGTCCTCGCAGGCCACCGTTTGTTGGTCCAAGACCTCACCCTAGCCCTTTTGGTCCACAGGCTCCTCAGGACCGTTTGTTTCCGGATGCTCACGTTGAACTTCCAGGCTATGGAGGAGACTTCTATGAGAACTACTACGGAGATGACTGAGATAGTAGTAGTTCCACTAGGTATTGTAATAGTTGTATTTCCACCGTCCTGCGTGACTTGTGGAATATGACTTAGCATGTAGTAATTCCGGGGGTGTAGAAAAATAATGTATAGGAGCTTGGGATGCCTCTGATGAGATGTAATCCTCCTCTCACCGTAGTAGTACTTGTTGGTCTTGTACTAAACCTCGTATGGTGTGTATGACGATGGAATAAAAGAAGTAGTTTCTGTATCTACCATGTCATACGGATGATCATCTTGCATTCCGAGTTGTCCATTACATTCTACATTCTATGTCGGAATCTTGTCATGTTGGACTAAACCATTGTCTTGTTTTCCTAGGATGGTCAACACCCGCAACAACCCTGCTCCCCCAGAGCAGGCCGAAGGCAGCAGAGTTGGGGAACAAATCTGCCTCACCCTCCCTCTCTGGCAGAAGTTATGCTAGAGGCTGAGAGAAACAAGCGGGAGACCAACCGTTTGTTGGAGCGTATTGAACAGAACACAGCACACCATCAGAGGACTAACTTGGTGTCACTCAGTGATTTCATCAAGTTACATCCACCCACGTTCCACCACTCCGTCGAGCCTCTCGACGCTGATGACTGGCTTCGCAGTATTTCTCACAAACTGCGTTCTGCACTAGTAGCTGAGGCTGACAAGGTCACCTTTGCTGCATATCATCTTGAAGGCCCCGCCAGCCTATGGTGGGAGAATTATGGAGCTATGCACCCAGCGGACCATGTCACTACTTGGGCTGAATTCAGCGAGGCTTTCCGTGAACACCACATTCCGGAGGGTCTCATGGACCGTAAACGTGAGGAATTTTGCAGTTTCACTCAAGGTCGACTCTCTGTGGATGCTTACAGCAGGGAGTTCGGTAACCTCGCACGATATGCAACTGAGGAAGTTTCTACTGATGCCAAGAAGCAAGCAAGGTTGCATAATGGACTTAGTCCTGAGCTTCGCCGCGACCTCCGTCTGCATGAGTGCACATCTTTTCAGAAGCTTGTTAACAAGGCCATCAGTGCTGAGACTGGTCAGACTGATTATGAAGCAACACGCAAGCATGGCCGTGACTTGGGTTCCTCATCCGGTGCTGGTCCTCAGAAGCGCCGCGTGTGGGTGCCTAATACTGCCCTGCCACCCAGGTTCACACCAAGGCCATCCTTCCAGGCACCTCGCCCAGCTCAGCCATATGCACCAGCCAAGCCCTATGGTGGTCCAACCAACAATGCTTCCCCACGCACCAGCTCCGTGACTTGTTTCAAGTGTGGGGAATCAGGCCACTATATGCGCGAGTGTCCCCAAACCAACCCCAACCAGACAGCAAAAACTGTTGGCCGCGGCAAGCCGACAGGGAAAGTGTTCCACGCCAAGCCGGCCACCGCTGCACGTGGCCATGTCAACTGTATCTCTGCTGAGGAAGCTCAAGAGGATCCCAACGTCGTTCTCGGTACGCTCCTTGTTAATTGCCACTCGGCATCTGTTCTTTTCGATACAGGAGCATCTCATTCTTTCATATCCGAAAATTATGCTCGTTTGCATAACACCGCATTCTGTGACATGCCATCCACTATGGAAATTTCTACTCCTGGTTCTAGATGGTAAACCTCTAGAGTAAGCCATGGAAATGAAATTCAAGTCGACAGACTTGTTTTTCTTGCATCTTTGATAGCTCTCAAATCTTCGGATATTAATATCATCTTGGGTATGGATTGGATGTCAGCCCATCATGCCAAGATTGATTGCTTCTCTAGGACTGCTCAACTCACCCATCCTTCGGGGAAGATAGTCAATGTCTTGACCCGAATAGCCAAGCGACAGTTATATTCTCTTAACGCTAGCCCTTTGCCAGACCTTGAGGACGTTTCGGTAGTCCGTGACTTTCCGGATGTCTTCCCAGAGGAATTGCCAGGTGTTCCACCTGACAGAGATGTCGAGTTCATAATAGATCTCATTCCAGGAACTGTCCCGATTTCCAGAAGACCCTACAAGATGGCACCTTTTGAACTAGCTGAGCTTAAGAAACAACTCGATGAGTCCTTGAAAAAGGGTTTCATCCGACCTAGTTCATCTCCTTGGGCTTGCCCCGTCCTCTTCGTCAAGAAGAAGGATGGTACGGACCGGATGGTTGTAGATTATCGACCTGTCAACTTGGTCACAATTAAGAACAAGTATCCGCTCCCCAGGATCAACGACCTGTATGATCAGCTCGCTGGATCCTCAGTCTTCTCTAAAATGGATTTGAGGTTGGGCTACCATCAAATCAAAATCAGAAACGGGGACATTCCGAAAACGGCCTTTGTTACTCGTTATGGCCAATACGAGTACACCGTCATGTCCTTCGGTTTAACCAACGCTCCAGCCACCTTCTCTCGGTTGATGAACTCAATCTTCATGGAGTATTTGGATAAATTCGTCGTGGTTTACCTCGATGATATACTCATCTACTCCAAGAACGAGGAAGAACATGCCGAACACCTAAGGCTAGTGTTGAAGAAACTTCGAGAGCATCGCCTTTATGCCAAATTTTCTAAATGTGAATTCTGGTTGTCAGAAGTGACCTATCTTGGACATGTAATTTCTGGTAAAGGCATTGCTGTTAACCCTGAGCGAGTTCAAGCCGTCCTTAATTGGACTCCACCTGAATCGGTCAAGCAAGTTCGGAGTTTCCTTGGCCTAGCGAGCTATTGCCGTCGCTTTGTCGAGAATTTCTCCAAAGGTTGCCAAACCTCTAACTGAACTCCTCAAGAAAGATAAAAAGTTCGAGTGGACTCCACAATGTGAGCACAGTTTTCAGGAACTGAAAAGACGCCTGACATCTGCTCCCGTATTGGTACCGCCCGATTTCTCTAAGGACTTTGTTATCTACTGCGACGCCTCGCGACAAGGACTAGGTTGTATTCTCATGCAAGATCGACACGTAATTGCTTATGCTTCACGGCAATTGCACCCACATGAGGAGAATTATCCTACTCATGATCTAGAGCTTGCAGCTGTAGTCCATGCACTCAAAACATGGCGACATTACCTTCTCGGTAATCGTTGCGAAATCTACACTGATCACCAAAGTCTGAAGTACATATTCACCCAACCGGATTTAAATCTCAGGCAAAGACGTTGGGTTGAGTTGATCACAGATTTCGACTTAGGAATAACTTACACCCCAGGGAAAGCCAACGTCATGGCTGATGCGCTAAGTCGTAAATCTTATTGTAACAACCTGATGTTACAACAAAGTCAACCGCTTCTCCATGAGGAATTTCGGAAGCTTAACCTTCACATTGTTCCTCAAGGTTTTCTTTCCACCTTGGTGGCGAAACCTACTCTTACGGATCAAATCATCGCTGCCCAAAAGCGAGATAAGGGAATATCTAAGATCAAGGAGAACATTGCTAGCGGAGGTGCTAGATGTTTCTCAACAAATGATCATGGTGTTGTGTACTTTGAGAACCGTTTAGTGGTTCCCAAGAACCAGCATCTACGGCAGTTGATCCTTAAGGAGGCTCATGAATCTCCTCTCACCATTCATCCCGGTAGTACCAAGATGTATCAGGACCTACGCCAGAGGTTCTGGTGGACTAGGATGAAGAGAGAAATTGCTCAGTATATTGCTAATTGCGACGTCTGCCGTCGTGTAAAAGCAGAGCATCAACGGCCTGCTGGCACCCTTCAACCCCTAGCTATTCCTGAATGGAAATGGGATAAAATTGGTATGGACTTCATCACCGGTTTTCCCAGGACCAAGAGAGGGAATAATGCTATCTTCGTCGTTATCGATCGTCTTTCCAAAGTGGCCCATTTCCTGCCTGTTCGTGAGAGTATAACTGCTAGTCAGTTAGCAGACTTGTACATCTCTCGAATAGTGTCTCTCCATGGTGTTCCTTTGGAAATTAACTCGGATCGAGGAAGTCTTTTCACCTCTCGATTTTGGGAAAGTTTCCAAAATGCTATGGGAACCCGCCTTTCTTTTAGTACCGCTTTCCACCCTCAATCAAGTGGTCAAGTGGAACGCGTCAACCAGATTCTAGAAGACATGCTTCGAGCTTCTGTTATCTCATTCGGAATGGAGTGGGAGAAATGCCTTCCATTTGCCGAATTTGCTTATAACAACAGTTATCAATCCAGCTTGGGCAAAGCCCCTTTTGAAGTTCTCTATGGACGAAGGTGTCGAACGCCTCTTAACTGGTCAGAAACCGGGGAAAGACAATTCTTTGGCCCAGATATGATTCAGGAAGCAGAAGAGCAAGTTCGCATCGTTCGTGAAAAGTTGAAAACAGCCCAATCTCGTCAAAAGAGTCAATATGACCGAAAACATAAGGCTATGACTTTTGAGGTTGACGAGAAGGCTTACCTTCGGGTTACTCCTCTGAAGGGAACCCATCGCTTCGGTATCAAGGGCAAATTGGCTCCTCGTTACATTGGACCCTTTCGCATTCTCGCAAAACGAGGAGAAGTTGCCTACCAATTGGAACTACCTCCGCATCTCTCCAGAGTCCACGATGTCTTCCACGTTTCCCAACTCAGGCGTTGCTTCTCGGATCCTATCCGTGGAGTGGACCATGAAACGCTTGATCTCCAAGATAATCTCACGTATCGAGAGTACCCCGTTCATATCCTCGATCAAGCTGAGCGTACCACTCGACGTCATAATATCAAGTTTCTCAAGGTTCAATGGTCGCACCATTCTGAGAATGAAGCAACTTGGGAAAGGGAGGATCGTCTTCGACTCGAGTATCCCGCCTTCTTCCCGGAGGAACCCAAATCTCGGGACGAGATTCTTTTGAGTGGGGGTGAGTTGTCACACCCTAGCTAGTTCATGCATTGGAGTGTTGCATCATGTCTATCATATCATCAGAAACTTGAAGTGGGGATGCCAGAACCCCCAGCCCCCTCTGAAAACAACTAGGGTTTACTAAAAATAATTTCAATGAACCTGAAATGCCCTTCTAAAATGTCCATCATTTTTGTCTTGGTTCAGAACCTCTGCCAAAAGTGTTGCACATTTTCTAGGTCATCCTAAGGTCTTTGAGTTAATTCATAATTATTTGAATTTGGGCATTTTAAATTTATAAAATATTTCAAATGCTCAAATATCTCCAAACTAAAATGTTTCATGTTGGAAATAATCCAACTATGGACCAGGAGCAGTTTGGTGATTTTAGGAGTTGCCTAGGTATTTTTAATAATTCAACAAAGTTGCAGAAAAATAGAAAAAGACAAAAAAACAGAAAGGAGGGAAACTTACCTGGCGCCTGCAACCCGGCCCACCTGCCGGCCCAGCCCAGCGCCACGCCAGCGAGCTGCTTGCCGGCCAGGCAGGCAGGTAGGTGCTCGACGGCGAGCACCGCATGGGTGCCACGCACCTGCTCGCCGCCTCGCCGCTCCACTCGCCCGGCTAACACCGTGGATCAACCCCTCTCTCTCCCCCGAACCCCCCAGACGTCCCCTCTCCTCTCCAACTCCTCTCCCTCGCTCTCCCACGCCATGGCCGACGCCATCGCCGCCACCCCCTCGCCGTAGCCACGCTCTCCGTCAACCCCACGCCGCGCCACCGTGTCCAGGAGCTCCACCACCCTCCTCTCCTTCGAGCAACTCGAGCCCTGTGTGCTCTCAAGGCCCAAGTCCACTGCACCGACCTCGCTCGAGTCTGCCATCGCCGGAGATCCCCTTCAACGCCGTCGCCGCATCAGCTCGTCCCCGACCCCGCCGGTGGCCTCTACGGGTGCTCTGTGAGCCTAGCTACCCCTCCTACTCTTCCTCTCTCGCCCCCGAGCCGTGTAGCCACCGCACGAAGATCACCCGCACGCACCACCGTGGATCTCGTCGCCGACGTGCTCCCGGCCATCCTCCGGCCACTTCTCGGTGTCCAACGCACTCACCACGCAGCGTTGAGTCCAACCGTGCACTCCCCGCACCTCATCGCACACCCTAGCCTCGAGTTCGTCCCCAACCGAACTCCGGTGGCCGCCTAGGTCGTCGCCGGCGCCAACTCCGGCCACCCCGACCCCAACTGACTCCACCAAGAGCTGCGGTTCGTCCCCAACTCCACGTAGATGCCCTCCGCCCCCCATTTGGTGGCCGGAACGGCCAAAACCACTTCCGCCGCCGCGTCGGGCTCGCCGGCGGCTAAACGCCGGTGCAGCCGTGTTGACTTTGACCACGGGTGGGCCCCGGTTGACTCTGTTGAGTCAATGACAGGTGGGGCCCCCTTCTGCTAATTATCCAGATTAGTTTAAACTAAATTAAATTAGTTAATTAGCCACTGACACCCTGGACCCACACGTCAGGTTTGACCTGGACCGGGTCCGTTGACTTGCTGAGGTCAGCATGACTTCATGCTGACGCAGTAATCCTTTTCTAGAATTAAAATAAATCTAAAATGATTTATAAATTCCAGAAAATAACCCAAACTTCAAAAATTCATATAAATTCAACCGTAGCTCCAAATCAAACAAATTATATATGAAAAATGATCAGAAAAATCCAATCTATCCGTCTGTACTAGTTTCATGCATGTTTAAACAAACTAACTTGAGGTTTAGTGCAGAACAAGATAAAACACTTTAAAGGGCCATTTATGAGTTTGAAATTTGAATCTTTGGTTCAAATTGATTCAAACCCATCTGGTTCTAGTTGCATTAGCCCAACACACTCATATTGCCATGTTTCATGCATGCATCATATTTTCGCACATTGTTTGGTGATGGTTGTGTATCGGTGTTCTTTGCGGCAGGTTCTGCCTCCGAGGAGTACCGTGACTACCCTAGCGAAGAACCGTATCCGTGCATCGATCCATCAGGCAAGCAACCAACCATTTGATCATATCGATACAATCCCATGTTCTCGCTCCTGCTCTCTTTTACTGCATTAAGACAACGCGTTTCAAACTGCTGTGTGCTACGGTAGTTGAACCCATTTCCTCTGCATGACCTGTCATTGCCACAGTAACTAGATGAAACCCACTAGCATGTGTAGGAGTTGTTTGAGCCATATGTATGTGTTGTTCCTACCTTGCTATGCCTGCTATGCTTAGAGTCGTGTCAGGTCTAGTACATCTGGGTGATGGGCTAGAGTGAAATGATCGTGCCGGTAATGAGAGTGATGTGGTGAACACGGTTTGGTAAAGGTATCGATGAGAGGCCATGTAGGATTACATGGTGGGTTGTTTCATTGAATCCGACCTTAAGCACTGAGATCTGTATACGTGATTTAAGATACAGCTACTACCATGCATTGGGCCCTGAAATATGACCCCGCTCGACTTCTTATTCACCCTAGTCCTCTCTCCAGGAGTTGCAAGTAGTTTCTGGTGTTTGTAGCCTACTGGAGGCCGTGGACAGCGCTGACCGTAGGGGTGGGCTGTGATGCGGTAGGTACGTGGCCGGGAATATCGGGCACCCGTTAGGTGTCACGGAACCCTGTACACATCGTTCGGGGCCGTATGGGAAACCTCGGCCGGACTCCCTGCGGATGGAACCTGGATAGGCAATAAACCTGGACTAGATACTTAGGTGTTTAGGTAGGTCGTGGTCTACACCCACGTCGGCTTTCGCTTGAAGTCTGCCAAGCACATGTCGTGTGCAGACGCTAAGTGGTGGAAACATGTATGAAGAAGTACACCCCTGCAGGGTTAACATGATCTATTCGAATAGCCGCGTCCACGGTAAAGGACTACTAGGTTGCTTATACAGTCCATAGACAAGTAAACTGGATACTACTAAAAGCCTCAAGATAAGCGTGAGTGCCGAGGATGGCCCTCCGTAGGAAGACGGAGGTGGATTCTCGGTAGTGTATTGAAGTGGTGGGTAGTGGACTCGTGTGCGCAAAACCATTTCAAGTTGGAGTCTCGTAGGATAGCTTAGCCAAGAGTCAAAGCTGGCTTGCTGCAATAACTCCACCAACCCTTCTTGATAATGTGCATGTATGTAGGATCCGATGTAAGTCTTGCTGGGTACCTTTGTACTCATGTTGCTATAATTTACATTTTACAGAAGACGCTGCAACCCCTTCTGATGGGTTCTTCGTAGACGTTGACATCGATGAGTAGACTAAGGCCCAGGTGGTAATCCTGAGCTTGTGAAGGTCCACGTAGCATAGCTAGGCTTTCCAAGCCTCTTTTATTTTACTAGTTGTCTGTACTCAGACAAGTTACTGCCGCTGCTGGGTTGTATGACTGTATGACTTGAATGTGGGTCGTGTGACCCGTACTTGTATGTATGTTATGTATGGCTCTCTGAGCCTTTAAATAAAGTACTTGTGTTGTAGAGTCATGTTGTGATGCCTTGTTGTATTTGCACATATCGAGCATATTGTGTGTATGATTGAAATGCTTGGTATGTGTGGGATCTGACTATCTAGTTGTTTATCTTTAGTAGCCTCTCTTACCGGGAAATGTCTCCTAGTGTTTCCGTTGAGCCATGGTAGCTTGCTACTGCTTCGGAACACTTAGGCTGGCCGGCATGTGTCCTTCTTCGTTCCTGTGTCTGTCCCTTCGGGGAAATGTCATGCATTGAGTACCGGAGCCCTGTTAGCCCGCTACAGCCTGGTTTACCGGAGTCCTGCTAGCCCAGTGCTACAGCCCGGACCCACTTACTGATGACCGACACGTTCGATGCTGGGTCATGGATGCCTGTCCCTGTAAGTCTGTGCCACTTTGGGTTTACGACTAGTCATGTCAGCCCGGGCTCCTTATCATATGGATGCTAGCGACATCATCATATATGTGAGCCAAAAGGCGCAAACGGTCCCGGGCAAAGGTAAGGCGACACCCGTGGGAATACCGTGCGTGAGGCCGCAAAGTGATATGAGGTGTTACAGGCTAGATCGATGTGACATTGAGTCGGGGTCCTGACAGAAGATTTGTTGAACCAGTTTTCAAGACCGACGACCGGAGATGAAGAACAGTTGGGAAGAATCGAGGAGCGTTCTAACTTGAAGACCGGTTCAGGGGGCTACAAACGGTGTCCTGGACTAGGGGTTACTCACCACGTCATCTCCTGATCTGTTAGATTGGGCCGAGGACCCCCATGGCCGTATACTCATGGGCCAGTTCGGACCGCTACCGCATACATGGAAGATTCCACAAGACTTGGTGATCAAGACAAGGACTCCTCCCCACCGTCGTATTCGGCTGGGACTCTTGTTATCCTAGGCCTCTGGTGCATTATATAAATCAAGGCAAGGCTAGTCGATAGATCATATACAACAATCATAATCATAGGCTAGCTTCTAGGGTTTAGCCTCTACGATCTCGTGGTAGATCAACTCTTGTGATACACATATCATCAAGATCAATCAAGAAAGACAAAGGGTATTACCTCCATCAAGAGTGCCCGAACCTGGATAAACATCGTGTCCCCCACCTCCTGTCAGTATCGATCCTAGACGCACAGTTCGAGACCCCCTACCCGAGATCCGCCGGTTTTGACACCGACATGAGGCTTTGCATAGATTTCACAGATCTCAACAAGCCTTGCTCGAAGGACCCATTTCCCTTGCCGCGCATCGACCAGATTGTGGACTCCACTTCAGGTTGTGATTTTCTCTCCTTTCTAGATGCATACTCTGGGTATCACCAAATCATCATATCCAAGAAAGATGAAGAGAAGACCTCGTTCGTCACTCCATGTGGTACGTACTGCTTTGTGCGCATGTATTTCGGGTTAACTCGTGTCGGGTCCAATTTTGCAAGAGCAGTCTAGATTGGTTTTGAGCCACAGTTACACAGAAACATTGTGGCTCATATGGATGATATTGTGGTCAAGACCAAGGAAAGAACTACCCTAATCGAGGATTTGGAGGAGACATTTGCTAATCCGCGCAATATCAACTTGAACCTAAATCCGGAGAAGTGTGTGATTGGCGTTCCCTCTGGCAAGCTCCTCGGGTTCTTTATGTCACATCGTGGGATCGAAGCCAACCCAGACAAGATCAAGGCTATCAATAAAATGAAGGCTATCAAGCAGATCCAGGCACTCAACACGGTCAAGGATGTGAGGCGTCTGACAGGGTGCATTGCCGCACTTAGCAGGTTCATCTCCAAGTCTGCCGAGCGTGCCCTGCTGTTCTTCAAATTTTTAAAGAAGGTAGGACCCATGAAGTGGATCTCGGAAGCAGACAAAGCTTTACAAGAGTTGAAGGCCTACTTGTCCTCCATGCCCACTTTGGTTGCCCCTAAACCACGAGAGCCGTTGCTGTTGTACTTAGCGACAACTAATCAAGTGGTTAGTGCGGCCCTAGTGGCATAGCGGGAAGTAGATGAAGCAGAGAGTGAGCAAAGCCCAGCAGAACCGAATGAGGATCAGGACAAAGAAGAGCACGCCAGCAGGACAAACCCAAGGACGCGACAAGGAAGAATGTGGTGCAGTGCCTAGTGTACTTCATTAGCTCCCTGTTACAGGGGGCTAGGTCGAGGTACTCTAGTGTGCAAAAGTTGATTTTTGCCTCATCATGGCCTCAAGGAAACATCACCACTACTTCCAAGCCCATGAGATCACTGTTGTCACCCGCTTTCCATTGCAAAGGATACTCCGAATCCCTGAGGCTACCGACAGAATAGTGGAGTGGGCTTTGGAGTTATCCAGCTTTGGCCTGAAATTTGAGAGCACGTCAACAATTTAGAGAAGGGCATTAGCAGAGTTTATTGCAGAATGGATGCCAACCCCTGATGAAGAAGTGATGGAAACAGTTATCCCCGGCTAGGAAGGGCCCCAAGAATGGGTATTTCGATGGTGCCTTCTCCCTACAAGGTGCAGGGGCTGGCCTGCTTCTCGTTTCTCCCACAGGGGAACACTTGAAGTACGTCGTCCAGATGCATTTTCCCCGGGAGGAGGTGGCAAAAATACAAAAAAGTATGAAGTTCTCCTTGTGGGGCTCAGGATTGCCACAGAATTGGGAATCAAGAAGCTGATTATTCGAGGAGATTCACAACTTGTGGTGAGACAAGTCAACAAGGATTATCAAAGTCCATAGATGGAGGCATACGTTGAGGAAGTGAGAAGATAGGAGGAGCACTTTGACGGATTGCAAACAGTGCACATACCCCGTGTGGAAAAAATATAGTTGATCATCTGTCAAAGTGTGCTATGCAGAAACTTCCTGTGGAACCAGGAACTTTTATTCTCCATCTTACTCTGCCCTCCGTATCCCTGACAACAATGGCCAGAAAGAGGAGGAAGTTGGACTTCGGTAAGCCTCTCCTGGAGCTCCTGGTAGGGACCCTGCCGAAAACAACTCCACATCGATTGCCGGGTTGTGCTATCCTACCAGGCCACTGGCCCCCATGGTCGAGAAACATGCTCCGCAGATGAGGAGGTGCTGCTAGTCCTTGTTGCCGAGCCCCAGGCTCCAACTTGGGCAAGGCACATAGTCCATTTCCTCCAAACTGGAAAACTTTTTGATGAGCAAGAGGAAGCTAAAAGAGAAGCCCGCAGGGCCAGTATGTATTAGTTTGTCGATGACACTCTGTATAGAAGGAGGCACAACGGTTTGAAATTGAAGTGCATCTGCCGGGAAGAAGGAAAGGAACTGCTGGCGGAGATACACAAAGGCATGTGTGGTTCCCACATTGGATCGAGGGCATTAGTTGGGAAAGCATTCCGACAAGGATTCCATTGCCCCACAGCCCTCCAAGATGCGGTCGAGCTAGTCACCAATTGTGAAGCCTACCAGTGCCATTCCAAAAACATCAATCTTCCTGCACAAGCTCTTTAGACAATCCCTTTGTCATGGCCGTTTTCGATCTGGGGGCTCAATATCCTCGGCACTTTCCCCCGAGTTGCCAGGGGATTTGAATTCTTGCTCGTTGCCATCGACAAGTTTACAAAGTGGCCGGAAGTAGATGTCGTGAGAAATGTGACTGCTCAGTCAGCTATCAAGTTCTTGAAAGGATTGATGTGCCGCTTCGGGGTCCCTGCACGGATCATCACCGACAAGGGCACCCAGTTCACAAGCCACGCCTTCATGAAATATGTTCATGCCCTCGGAAACAAGACCTCATTTGCCTCTGTGGCACATCCCGGAAGCAATGGACAAGCTCAGAGGGCGAACGCTGAAGTGTTGCAAAGACTCAAGATGAGAACATTTGATATGCTGCAGAAGGGGGTGAATAGGAGATTTTATAAATTCATCACCGAGGAATTTCAGGGTGAGGAAATTCCTAAGCAACGAACTACTTAGTAGCGAAATAAGTACCCAGATGCAAGCATAACAGAGTAGTAGCACAGTCATCATGACGAAATGAAAACAAGCACATAGTATATGTAGTGTAAACATAGGATAAGTAGGCTGAAGACAAACTGACTAGAGAAATAGGATTGAGGAAATTAGGAAGTCTTCAGTCAAAGTCTTCAAACAGTAACGATCAAGTACATCTACATAGAATTGAGGAAATGAAAGAGTTGAGGAAATAGAACTAGTAGCTTGGTGAAGATGATGATTTGGTGGACCAGTTCCAACTACTATCACAGTCGTACGTTTGGTTGGAGTGGCTAGGTATTTAAACCTGAGGACACACATTCCTCACCATATTCTCCTTGAGCTAAGGTCACACAGATCTCTCCCAATCACTCATGGTAAGTCTTCAGGTGACTTGCAAACCTTCATAGACTCGGTCACTTGGTGATCCACAATTTCCTCTTGGATTCCCTAGACCATGACGCCTAACCGTCTGGAGGATGCACAGTCCTCAAAGATAACAAGCATCGATTCCACACAGGAATAATCTCTTCAGTGATGCTCAATCACTTTGGGTTTGTTGGTGTATGATTTGGGTGTTTGGATTTTTCCTCACTTGATGATTTTCGCTCAAAGTCCTCAGAGGATGGGATGCTCTCAATGACAAGTGTCCGTTTGTCGCGGAGCAGCCAACCAGCTAGTGGTTGCAGGGGCGGCTATTTATAGCTTAGGGAGCATCCTGACATGATAAGACATAAATGCCCTTCAATGATATGACCGTTAGGTGGATAGATATTTTGGGACAGCTGGCGCGTAGCACAACAACGATTGGAAATTTGGCTACCAAATTCCTGAGGGCTATCATGTTCCTCACATGTAGGCAATCCGCACTGGCGAATTCCTAACTCCTCGGTCATAACAAATTCCTCAGAGACCAGAAGATCTTCGTCTCTCTCACTGAAGAGTGTGACTGAACTATATGAAATTTCCAGTGGCTTCACTCGAAAGGATTGGTAGGTGTAGGATTTTGAGATGAGCATCACTTGGTAACTTTTCCTTAGTTTTACCTCAACCCCCTTTAATAGTACGGTGTTTCCTATGACTCAAGAAAGAGAAAAACATAACTATCAAAACAAAGCCTTCAAGTTTCATATTCCTCGCATGAATATCAAGTCTTCAGGATCACACGAATTCATTCACTTTCAAAGTCTACAGAAGGTCAAAGTCTTCAGATGAAGACATTCATTTTTAGGGGTCGACTTTCTCTGTAAATAGCAAACTCATCATAGACTTAGAGACCTGTGTACACTCACAAACACATTAGTCCCTTAACCTATAAGTCTTTAATGCACCAAAATCACTAAGGGGCACTAGATGCACTTACAATCTCCCCCTTTTTGGTGATTGATGACAATATAGGTTAAGTTTTCAACGGGGATAAACATATGACGTGTAAATACTGATACTGAGGAATTTGATTGCAAGATATAGAAGAACTCCCCCTGAATATGTGCATATGTGTGGAATTTGCGTTGAAGAGCAAATGCACATTGTAGAATAGAATCATGGAGATCTCCCCATGTATCTTATAATTCATACACGCATTTAACATATGATATGAAGAATTTGAAATGCATAATGAAATATTGTGACTGATGTAATTCAACATGTGTGCATTAACATATATGAGGAAATAGTATGCAGAAGAACATAGCAAAAGTATCAGACCACCATCGGACTTAAGTTTACAACTTGAGCCAACAAATGCTTCAGAAGAACAAGAGTTGTAACTTAGCAAAAAATTCCCATATATAGAGACACACTTGAAGACTAACTCAAATTTCTCCCCCTTTTTTCATCGAATGACCAAAAGGGACGAAAAAGGAGGAGTAACGTCCTTAAACAAAATCACGAAGTTGATGAAGGAGCACCACCGTTGTTGGGGTCATCCATAGGAGTAGGGCCTGCCGCAGTGTCATTCAAGTCTTCATGCTCATCAGTCTCGCGTGATGAAGAATATGAACTGGCCACCAACTGAAGAGCTTTGTCTTTCTTGAATTTCTTCGATGGTGGCTTTTCAAATTCCATCTTCTTGAGATCCTCAGCACTATAGATGTTAGATAGAATGGCCCAAGTGCGGTCAAAGACTTCATGGAGATAATAGTGATTGTTCTTCACAGTGTTTTGAGTGACTGTCATGTTCTAAAGAATAGCACCAAACTGGCGCTTGACCAACATGTAGTTGCGATCAACCTTCTAATGAAGACTGAGGAGAAGCTCACGATCAGTCATCACCCTGGGAGAAGTTGCTTGAGGAATTTTCTTTGAAGCATTTGCGGCAAAGTCATGCATGGCAGAGTCATCATTGGTGGAATACGAGGCAGCTTTGCGAAACTATCCATCCAATGGACGAGTGCCTTCATCAATAACAACATCCTCTCCCTTCTCATCAGCTGAGGAAATAGCCTGTTTGAGGACTTCAATTGGGGGCAAGTAGCTGACATGATTTTGCAAATCAGCCTTATAATGAATGGACGACCATGTTCTCATGATCCAGGGAGTGAAAGGCTTCAATTCAAAATGTGATAGAGCGACATTGGCCAAAGTCCCCATGAAGAAATTGTGGTAATTGATGGGAATACCATGGATGATGTTGAAAAGTAGATTCTTCATGATGCCAACGACTTCTTCATCATCAGAGTTGCGGGCCCTTAATTGGACTGAGTGTTTTAGTCAATATCCTGTGTATGGTCCTTGGCACATAGAGCAGTTCATTGACGAGGAATTGGGTCCTTGGAGCTTAGCCAGGCTTCAATGGCTTCATCAGCACTTGCATCAGATGGTTTGATAGTTCAGGTTCATCATAGATGCACCTTGCACGCTCAGTGGGAGGACTGACTGGAACGGCGTGAAGTAATTTAGAGGTCAGTGCTTTGTAGTGAGTATTTTCTATCATCCAGTTCAATACCCATGAGTTGACGTCTTCAACATTGCCAGTGATGTGCAATGTGGCATAGAACTGAAGAATGAGTTCTTCATTCCAATCGCAGATGTCGGTGCAGTGGTTTAGCAGTCCAGCGTCATGAAGAACACTGATGACTAGGGTGAAGCAGGGCAGCGACTCCATGTCCACATGAGCAATTTGCTCATGGTCAAAGATTTTGTCCTTGTTGAATAGTAGTGAAGAATAGAAATTCATTTGGCGTGCTGTCTAGAAGTGCTTGCATCTGAGTCTTGCAGAGTCATATGGATTATAATCCATGAAGAAAATATGCTCAGCAAAGAAGTCATCAGCTTCTTGGAGTGAGGATTCAGAGGCTTGGGTTGAAGATTTATAGTGGTTGCCATCACACCCTCTTGAATCACAGTCTCTTGAGCCATAGGCTGAGGAATTTCAGTGGGAATTTCTTCAGAAGCCTTGGCCTCCATCTCAACAATAACATTTTCATCAGCGCTAGTGGCTGGAACTTCTTCAGGTATAGTGAGGAGAGATGCTTGGAGTTCTTCAGATCCCGTGTGAATTTCTTTAGTCTGAACAAGGGACTAAGGAATCTGTTGGAGAGGTGTAAATAGTGGAGAATTGGGGTGATGACTTTCCCAGTAGTCATCATTGAGAATTGGAGAGGTGCACTCGATGTCCATGTATTCATCTTCCTCATCTATTTCTTCAACACCGGCCTCTTCAGTAGTGAACTGAGGCATGGGCGATCAAACCGGTGGGGCTGAAGGGATGTTATCCACTTCAATTTCTTCATCCAACTGCTCTGACGAAGCAACAAAAGGATTTTCTTCATCTGATTCATTGGGAATAACATATTCTTCACCAAAGGGAACAATATCCTTTTATGGCATGCTTGACAGAGGAACAACATCTATAGGATTTTCATAAGAGCTTGTCAAAGTCTTCACCTTCTTTGATGCGGAAGACTCTGAGGAAGCAGATGCTTTCCTTTTCTTCACAGCTGCTCGATCTGCAGCCTTGGTTTTCTTCACTTCTGATGACGAAGGAAGGTTGATGCTTGTTGTTGGTGCAGGAGGAGCAGAGGAAATTGGTTCAGTTTCTTCAGGCACAACTGATGCAGTTGTCCTGGCTTGGTCAATCTCTTTAGGCGATGTAGCAGATGCTTTAACTGGCCGGCTTGTTCTTCAGGCGCAACGCTAGAGGTTGCCCTGGTAGTTTCTTCAGCGGCTGGAATGTCTTCATTAGCCCCGGTGCTTTCAGTTTCTTTAGTAGCCTGAGTTTCATCAGCGGTGCTGGCATGCTCTTCAGTAGGCTGAGCAGATGCTTCAGCCTGAGGAATTTTGTGTTGCACTGAGGCTGCAACATTGGAGGTGAATCCCTTCGCCATCTTGACGAATCTGACTTTGGCTCCTAGCCAATCTGCACGATGAGCATCAAATCCATCACTGAGTCCTTTGATCTCAGCTTGCATGGCCACAAGTTCATCAGTTGTCATTTTGACAACATGCTTCTTCAGAAAACGCTCCTTCTTGTACTGAGCTTTCTTCAGCTGTATGGCCTTACCAAATTTCCAATTTTTCTTCGCCTATTAAGGCGGTCAGCATATGACTTTGGCCAGGTGTGAGATTGAAGTCAGGCATAGGAGTGTTGGGCTCCTTGTGCCAGAGTTCAATGAAGTCCAGGATCAACTTGGGATCCAGCAGAAGAGGCACATTTGAGCCTTTGGCTCTAGTGGGATGTTGTTGTCTGTCTTTGATGATTTCTTCTAATTCTTCACTAGACGGAACATGGAAGGCGACCTGCTGCTTGTGAGGACTTGGCCTTGTGCATCCTCCAGCAGTAGCCTTAGACTTCAGCAAGGTGGGGCCAGTTGAGGACTGAAGAGGAGCTGAGGAACTTGCAGAGGCTCCTAAAGCATTTGAGATGCCAGTGGTCCTTTGGCACGAGGCGAGGTGCATAGGTGTTGATGACTTTGCAGGAGCAGCTAAAGATTTTGCAGAAGAGGGGACTGGAGCAGCTTAAGGAATTTGCCATGAGGGCTTTGAAGAGCTGGGTCGTGAGGGCATTGCTGAGGAGCATGACCATGAGGCCATTTGTAACACCCACGATGCGGCTATATCTCCCACGTGTCGTGGCATGACTTAGAGGCATAACTGCATTGTGGTTTTGTCGCAAGAGGGGTAATCTTCACACAATCCCATGTACTAAATAAGAAAGGGGTAAAGAGTTGGCTTACAATCGCCACTTCACAAAATACATAAATAAATCATACATCATCCAAATACACTCAAAGACCTACTACGGTCAAATCCAACAGAAAAGGAAGATAAACCCCAAATGCTAGATCCTCGATCATCCCAACTGGCACCACTACTGATCATCCAGAAAACACACATAACAATGATCAAGATCATCATCGAGCTCCCACTTGATCTCGGTTGCGCCACCTGCACTGGTATCATCGGCACCTGCAACTGTTTGGAAGTATCTGTGAGTCACGAGGACTCGGCAATTTCACACCCGTGAGATCAAGACTATTTAAGTTTATGGATAGGATAGGGTAATGAGGTGGAGCTGCAGCAAGCGCTAAGCAAATATGGTGGCTAACATAAGCAAATAAGAGCGAGACGAGAAGCAACGCAATGGTCGAGAAGCTAATAGTGATCTAGAAGTCATTCTGAAACTACATACTGCTACGTCCTGAGCTTGCGTTGGTTTTCCCCAAAGAGGAAGGGATGATGCATCACAGTAGCGTAAGTATTTCCCTCAGTTTTTGAGAACCAAGGTATCAATCCGGTAGGAGGCCACGCTCAAGTCCCTCGTACCTGCACAAAACGATAGCTACTCGCAACCAACGCGATTAGGGGTTGTAAATCCCTTCATGGTCACTTACGAGAGTGAGACCTGATAGATATAATATTTTTGGTATTTTTGGTATAAATATGCAAAATAAAAAGTAAAGGCAAAGTAAAAAAGCAAAGAAAGATTAAAGTGATGGAGATTGATATGATGAGAATAGACTTGGGGGCCATAGGTTTCACTAGTGGCTTCTCTCAAGAGCATAAGTATTCTACGATGGGTGAACCAATTACTGCTGAGAAATTGATAGAATTGAGCATAGTTATGAGAATATCTAGGCATGATCATGTATCTAGGCATCATGTCCGTGACAAGTAGATTGAAACGATTTTGCATCTACTACTATTACTCCACTCATCAACCACTATCCAACATGCAGCTAGAGTATTAAGTTAAAAACAGAGTAACGCCTTAAGCAAGATGACATGATGTAGAGAGATAAATTCATGCAATATGAAATAAACCCCATCTTGTTATCCTCGATGGAAACGATGCAATACGTGCCTTGCTGCCCCTTCTGTCACTGGGTAAGGACATCGCAAGATCCAACCCAAAGCTAAGAACTTCTCCCATGGCAAGAACTACCAATCTAGTTGGCCAAACCAAATGGACAATTCAAAGAGACTTGCAAAGATAACCAATCATACATAAAAGAATTTAGAGAAGATTCAAATATTATTCATAGATAGACTTGATCATAAACCCACAATTCATAGGTCTCAACAAACACACCGCAAAAACAAGATTACATCGAATAGCTCTCCACAAGAGAGGGGGAGAACTTTGTATTGAGATTCAAAGAGAGAGAGAAGAAGCCATCTAGCTACTAACTACGGACCCGAAGGTCTGAGGTAAACTACTCACACTTCATGGGAGAGGCTATGATGATGTAGAAGCCCTCCGTGATGACGGCCCTCTTCCGGCGGAGCTCTGGAATAGGCCCCAAGATGGGATCTCGTGGATACAGAAAGTTGCGGCGGTGGAATTAGGTTTTTTGCTCCTGTTCTGATCGTTTGGGGGTACGTGTGTATATATAGGAGGAAGAAGTACGCCGGAGGAGCAATGAGGGGCCCACGAGGCAGGGGGCGTGCCCCCACCCTTGTGACCGCCTCTTTTGTTCCTTGCAGCAGGGTCCAAGTCTCCTGGATCATGTCCGGTGAGAAAATCACGTTCCCGAAGGTTTTATTCCGTTTGGACTCCGTTTGATATTCTATTTATCCGAAACACTGAAATAGGAAAAAAAACAGCAATTCTGGGCTGGGCCTCCGGTTAATAGGTTAGTCCCAAAAATAATATAAAAGTGGAAAATAAAGCCCAATATAATCCAAAACAGTAGATAATATAGCATGGAGCAATCAAAAATTATAGATACGTTGGAGACGTATCAGGCATCCCCAAGCTTAATTCCTGCTCGTCCTCGAGTAGGTAAATGATAAAAAGAGAATTTTTGATGCGGAGTGCTACTTGGCATAATTTCAATGCAAATCTTCTTAATTGTGGTATGAATATTCAGATTAGAAAGATTCAAGACAAAAGTTTATATTGACGTAAGAATAATAATTCTTCAAGCATACTAATAAAGCAATTATGTATTCTCAAAATAACATGGCCAAGGAAATTTATCCCTACAAAGTCATATAGTCTGGCTATGCTCTATCTTCACCATACAGATTATTTAAATCATGCACAACCCCGATGACAAGCCAAGCAATTGTTTCATACTCTATCTTTTTCAAAACTTTTTCAATCTTCACGCAATACATGAGCGTGAGCCATGGATATAGCACTATAGGTGCCATAGAATGGTGGTTGTGGAGAAGACAAAAAGGAGAAGATAGTCTCACATCAACTAGGCGTATCAACGGGCTATGGAGATGCCCATCAATAGATATCAATGTGAGTGAGTGGGGATTGCCATGCAATGGATGCACCAGAGCTATAAGTATATGAAAGCTCAAAAAGAAACTAAGTTGGTGTGCATCCAACTTGCTTGCTCATGAAGACCTAGGACAATTTGAGGAAACCCATCATTGGAATATACAAGCCAAGTTCTATAATGAAAAATTCCCACTAGTATATGAAAGTGATATCATGAGAGACTCTCTAATATGAAGATCATCATCGAGCTCCCACTTGATCTCGGTTGCGCCACCTGCACTGGTATCATCGGCACCTGCAACTGTTTGGAAGTATTTGTGAGTCACGAGGACTCAGCAATTTCACACCCGCGAGATCAAGACTATTTAAGTTTATGGGTAGGATAGGGTAATGAGGTGGAGCTGCAGCAAGCGCTAAGCAAATATGGTGGCTAACATACGCAAATAAGAGCGAGAAGAGTAGCAACACAATGGTCGAGAAGCTAATAGTGATCTAGAAGTCATTCTGAAACTACATACTGCTACGTCTTGAGCTTGCGTTGGTTTTCCCCAAAGAGGAAGGGATGATGCAGCACAGTAGTGTAAGTATTTCCCTCAGTTTTTTAGAACCAAGGTATCAATCCGGTAGGAGGCCACGCTCAAGTCCCTTGTACCTGCACAAAACGATAGCTACTCGCAACCAACGCGATTAGGGATGTAAATCCCTTCATGGTCACTTACGAGAGTGAGACCTGATAGATATAATATTTTTGGTATTTTTGGTATAAAGATGCAAAATAAAAAGTAAAGGCAAAGTAAAAAAGCAAAGCAAGATTAAAATGATGGAGATTGATATGATGAGAATAGACTCGGGGGCCATAGGTTTCACTAGTGGCTTCTCTCAAGAGCATAAGTATTCTACGGTGGGTCAACAAATTACTGCTGAGCAGTTGATAGAATTGAGCATAGTTATGAGAATATCTAGGCATGATCATGTATATAGGCATCACGTCCGTGACAAGTAGATCGAAACGATTTTGCATCTACTACTATTACTCCACTCATCGACCACTATCCAGCATGCAGCTAGAGTATTAAGTTAAAAACAGAGTAACACCTTAAGCAAGATGACATGATGTAGAGAGATAAAATTCATGCAATATGAAATAAACCCCATCTTGTTATCCTCGATGGAAACGATGCAATACGTGCCTTGCTGCCCCTTCTGTCACTGGGTAAGGACATGGCAAGATCGAACCCAAAGCTAAGCACTTCTCCCATGGCAAGAACTACCAATCTAGTTGGCCAAACCAAATGGATAATTCGAAGAGACTTGCAAAGATAACCAATCATACATAAAAGAATTCAGAGAAGATTCAAATATTATTCATAGATAGACTTGATCATAAACCCACAATTCATAGGTCTCAACAAACACACCGCAAAAACAAGATTACATCGAATAGCTCTCCACAAGAGAGGGGGAGAACTTTGTATTGAGATTCAAAGAGAGAGAGAGAAGAAGCCATCTAGCTACTAACTATGGACCCGAAGGTCTGAGGTAAACTACTCACACTTCATCGGAGAGGCTATGATGATGTAGGAGCCCTCCGTGATGATGGCCCTCTTCCGGCGGAGCTCTGGAACAGGCCCCAAGATGGGATCTCGTGGATACAGAAAGTTGCGATGGTGGAATTAGGTTTATTGCTCCTGTTCTGATCGTTTGGGGGTATGTGTGTATATATAGGAGGAAGAAGTACGCCGGAGGAGCAATGAGGGGCCCTCGAGGAAGGGGCGCGCCCTAGGGGGGGGGGCGCCCCCACCCTTGTGACCGCCTCTTTTGTTCCTTGGAGCAGGGTCCAAGTCTCCTGGATCACGTTCGGTGAGAAAATCACGTTCCCGAAGGTTTTATTCCGTTTGGACTCCGTTTGATATTCTATTTATCCGAAACACTGAAATAGGCAAAAAAACAGCAATTCTGGGTTGGGCCTCCGGTTAATAAGTTAGTCCCAAAAATAATATAAAAGTGGAAAATAAAGCCCAATATAATCCAAAACAGTAGATAATATAGCATGGAGCAATCAAAAATTATAGATACGTTGGAGACGTATCAGGCATCCCCAAGCTTAATTCCCGCTCGTCCTCGAGTAGGTTAATGATAAAAAGAGAATTTTTGATGCGGAGTGCTACTTGGCATAATTTCAATGCAAATCTTCTTAATTGTGGTATGAATATTCAGATTAGAAAGATTCAAGACAAAAGTTTAGATTGACATAAAAATAATAATTCTTCAAGCATACTAATAAAGCAATTATGTATTCTCAAAATAACATGGCCAAGGAAAGTTATCCCTACAAAATCATATAGTCTGGCTATGCTCTATCTTCACCACATAGATTATTTAAATCATGCACAACCCCGATGACAAGCCAAGCAATTGTTTCATACTCTAAGTTTTTCAAAACTTTTTCAATCTTCACGCAATACATGAGTGTGAGCCATGGATATAGCACTATAGGTGCCATAGAATGGTGGTTGTGGAGAAGACAAAAAGGAGAAGATAGTCTCACATCAACTAGGCGTATCAACGGGCTATGGAGATGCCCATCAATAGATATCAATGTGAGTGAGTGGGGATTGCCATGCAACGGATGCACTAGAGCTATAAGTATATGAAAGCTCAAAAAGAAACTAAGTTGGTGTGCATCCAACTTGCTTGCTCATGAAGACCTAGGGCAATTTGAGGAAACCCATCATTGGAATATACAAGCCAAGTTCTATAATGAAAAATTCCCACTAGTATATGAAAGTGATATCATGAGAGACTCTCTACTATGAAGATCATGGTGCTACTTTGAAGCACAAGTGTGGTAAGAGGATACTAACATTGTCCATTCTCTCTTTTTCTCTCATTTTTTTTATTTGGGCCTTTTCCTTTTTTATGGCCTCTTTTTATTTGGGCTTCTTTGGCCTCTTTTTTTCATTTACTTTTCGTCCGAAGTCTCATCCCGACTTATGGGGTAATCATAGTTTCCATCATTCTTTCCTCACTGGGACAATGCTCTCATAATGATGATCATCACACTTTTATTTTTCTTATAACTCATCAATTACAACTCGATACTTAGAACAAAATATGACTCTATGTGAATGCAGCCGGCGATGTACCGGGATATGCAATATGACAATGATGAATGTGTCATAATGAACTAGATGGTGGAAAGTTGCATGTCAATATATCTCGGAATGGCTATGGAAATGTCATAATAGGCAGGTATGGTGGCTGTTTTGAGGAAGGTATATGGTAGGTGTATGATACCGGCGAAAGGTGCGCAGTATTAGAGAGGCTAGCAAAGGTGGAAGGGTGAGAGTGCGTATAATCCATGAACTCAACATTAGTCATAAAGAACTCATATACTTATTGCAAAATATAGAAGTTATGAAAGCAAAGTATTACGCGCATGCTCCTAGGGGTTAGATTGGTACGAAAAGACCATTGCTCGTCCCCGACCGCCACTCATAAGGAAGACAATCAATAAATAAATCATGCTCCAACTTCATCACATAACAGTTCACCATACGTGCATGCTACGGGAATCACAAACTTTAACACAAGTATTCTTTAAATTCACAACTACTCAACTAGCATGACTTCAATATTATCACCTCCATATCTCAAAACAATTATCATGCTTCAATCTTTTCTTAGTATTCAACACACTCAAAAGAAAGTTTCACAAATCTTGAATACCAAGCATATTATTATTAAGCAAATTACCATGCTATTAAGAGGCTCTCAAAATAATTTAAGTGAAGTATGAGAGATCAATAGATTCTTTAAAACAAATCCACCACCGTGCTCTAAAAGATCTAAGGGAAGCACATAGAGCAAAATTATAACACTCAAAAGATATAAGTGAAGCACATAGAGCAAAACTACTAGCTCAAAAGATATAAGTGAAGCACATAGAGCAAAACTACTTAGCTCAAAAGATATAAGTGAAGCACATAGAGTATTCTATCAAATTTTAATTCATGTATGGCTCTCTCAAAAGGTGTGTACAGCAAGGATGATTGTTGCATACTAAGACACAAAGACACAAATAATACAAGACGCTCCAAGCAAAAGACATATCATGTTGGTGAATAAAAATATAGCTCCAAGTAAATTACCGATGGAAGTGGACGAAAGAGAGGATGCCTTCCAGGGCATCCCCAAGCTTTGACTTTTTGCTGTCCTTGGATTATCTTGGGGGTTCCATGGGCATCCCCAAGCTTAGGCTCTTGCCACTCCCTATTCCATGATCCATCAAAAGAATTCACCCAAAACATGAACACTTCACAACACAAAACTCAAAATAGAAAACTCGTGAGCTCCGTTAGCGAAAGAAAACAAAGGACCACTTCAAGGTACTGTAATGAACTCATTCTTTATTTATATTTGTGTTAAACCTACTGTATTCCAACTTCTCTGTAAGTGCATCTAGTGCCCCTTAGTGATTTTGGTGTATTGAAGTCTTATAGGTTAAGGGACTAATGTGTTTGTGAGTGTACACAGGTATATAAGTCTATGAGGAGTTTGATATTTACAGGAAAAGTCGACCCCTAAAAATGAATATCTTCGACTGAAGATTTTGGTATTTCTGAAGATTTCATGAAGACTTTGAAAGTGAAGAAATTGGTGTGTCCGTGAAGACTTGATATTCGTGCGAGGAATATGAAGCTTGAAGACTTTTGTTTTCATAGTTTTGTTTTTCTCTTTCTTGAGTCATAGGAAACACCATACTGTTAAAGGGGGTCGAGGAAATACTAAGGAAAAATTTCCATGTGATGCTCAACTCAAAATCCTACATCTACCAATCCCTTCGAGTGAAGCCATTGGAAATCTCATACAGTTCAGTCAATTTCCTCAGTGACAGAGACGAATTTCTTCTGGTCTCTGAGGAATTTTTCCTAACTGAGGAGTTAGGAATTCGCCAGTGCGGATTGCCTACACAGTGAGGAACATGATAGCCCTGAGGATTTTACTACTCAAAATTCCGACCGTTGCTGTGCTATGCGCCAGTTGTCCCAAAATATCTATCCACCTAACGGTCATATCATTGAAGGGCATTTATGTCTTATCATGTCGGGGTGCTCCCTAGGCTATAAATAGCCCCCCCCCCCTACAACCACTAGCTGGTTGGCTGCTCCAAGAGAAACTGACACTTGTCATTTGAGAGCAACCCATCCTCCGAGGACTTTGAGCGAAAATCATCAAGTGAGGAAAAACCAAAAACCCAAAACCCAAACACCTACAAACCCCAAGTGATTGAGCATCACTGAAGATATTGATCCTGAGTGGATCCAACGCTTGTTACCTTTGAAGACTGTGCTTCTTCCAGACGGTTAGGCGTCATGGTCTAGAGCATCCAAGAGGAATTGTGGATCGCCGAGTGACCAAGTTTGTGAAGGTTTTGAAGTCGCCTAAAGACTTACCACGAGTGATTGGACATGGTTTGTGTGACCTTAGTTCAAGGAGAATACGGTGCGGACTGGGTGTCTTGGACTAAGTGTCCTTGACTGGGTGTCTGGGACTGTGTGTCCTCGAGTTTAAATACTCAGCCGCTCCAACCAGACGTACAACTGAGACAACAGTTGGAACTGGTCTACCAAATCATTGTCTTCATCAAGCTTACTGGTTCTATTTCATCAACTCTTCATTTCCTCATAACTTTGTAGTGTGCTTGTTCATATCTGTGTTTGAAGACTTTGACTGAAGACTTTCTCAATTTCCTCAGTTCAATTTCTTCAGTCTATTTGTCTTCATCTTGTGTTATCCTGTGATTACGCTTCCTGTACTTTGTGCCTATCTTCATTTCATCATGATGACTATGCTTGTATTCTGTTACGTTTACTTTTGAGTACTTATTCCGCTGCTAGTAGTTCTTCGCTAAGGAATTTCCTCACCGGCAAATTTCTTAGTGAAGAATTTCATAAAAATCACCTATTCACCCCCTAGTCGATATAACGCACTTTCAATTGGTATCAGAGCAACGTACTCCCTTGTTCTGTGTGATTTTGGTTTAACCGCCTGGAGTTTTAGTTATGTTGACCACAGGTATGATCAAGGTCGCTGCTGGGTGTCCTACCTTCGATGGGACGGACTACCCCTACTGGAAGAATAAGATGTGAATGCATCTTGAAGCAATTGATAACGATCTCTGGTATGTTGTGGAAAATGGTTTTCCCTCAGTCACACCTTCTCTGAATGCTGCCAATGTGAAGAGATTCAAGCAACTCGACTCTCAAGCAAAGAATATCATATGTGGCTATCTTAGCAAAGGACAGTATGGCAGAGTGAGTGCTTTGGAAAAAGCGAAGCTTATCTGGGACAGGTTGTCCAAAGTGAATGAAGGTGTCTCAACTCAGCGTGACTCTCGAGTTGATGTTCTTCGCAATCTCTTCAACCGCTTCAAAAGACTAGACAATGAAAATGTTCAACAAACCTTCAATCGCCTCACTGACATCTCAAATGAGCTTCAAGCACTTGGTGCCACTGACATCACTGACCATGAGGTGGTGAAGAAATTGCTGAGATCGCTTGATTCCTCATTTCACACTCTGGCATTGATGATACAAGAACGTGCTGATTACAAGTCACTTGATCCCGCTGATATTCTTGAGAGGCTAAATACTCATGAGTTCCAACTTGCTGAAAAGAGAGATCTCTATGGTTCAAGCTATGGCAGAACACGTGCACTTAAGGCCAAGGCAGTATCTGAGTCCGAAGATGAAGACTCTGGTAGCAGCCTTGGTGATCCTGAAGAACTGAGCCATGATCTGGCTCTGCTCGTGAAGAAGTTCCAAAAGTTCTCAAGACGTGGTCGCCTTGGAAGATCCTCAAGGAGCAATGATTCCTCATCCAGTGACTACAAGAAGAGGCTCTGTCACAAATGCAAGAAACCTGGACATTTCATTCAAGATTGTCCTTAGTGGGAAAAGGGATCAAAGAAGAAGAAAGACAAGGATTACAATTCTGATGATGCGAAGAAAAAGAAGAAATCCACAAAATCCTCATCATCAACATCCTCCAAGCCTTCATATCACAAGAAGAGCATCTCCAAGAAGGCCAGGGCATTCATTGGCAAGGAAATGGACTGTGAGGCTGAATCTAAAGAAAATGAGGAAGAGGAGTCATCTGAGGAGTCCGAATCCGGAGTGGCGAGCCTTGCTCTCACTACTGCATTCGTCAGCAAGTCTATCTTCAACACTGAAGAAAATGACCCCACCAACAAGGCTGATGAAGGCGATGATGACTACGCTCCCACCTATTGCTTCATGGCAAAGGGTGCCAAGGTACTCAAATATACCTCCTCTGAATCAAGTGAGAATGAATCTGATGAAAGCCTTAAACCCAGCTATTCTAAACTTGCTAAGATTGCTATAAAACAACAAAGGGCTTTAGAAAAGGTTCAAAACATGCTAAATAAAAGTGATGATATGTTGGGTGAAGAAATGGATCGCACTGAAACTTTGACTGAATATCTTCAGAGACTTCAGTCCAAGCTTGACAAACTTCAAAGTCATCATAACACTCTATTATCGGATCATGAGAAGCTTTCTTATGAATTTCTTCAAAGAAAGCAAGACCTTGAGAAGCTAAGAGTGAGTTATGAAGATCTTCAGAAGGAGCGCGATTCATTACTTGCTCAACAAATCAGCGCTTCTCAGGAAGAATTTGTTCCACCATGCTTGAAGTGCATTGAACGTGAATGTGCTAATTCTTCACCTGAATGTTCAAATGCTGCTAATGTTTCAAATTCTTCACATGCCTCTGCTATCACTAATTCCTCATCTGAGGACATTGCTAGTATCACTTGTCGGCGATATACCCCGCGGTGTAAACCGGCCGGAAGTGTAACCCGGCCGGACTTGGCGGTTTATCTGAAGACCCCGCTGGCACTTGGCGAGTTACTGGCGACTCACCCTGACCTGGCGGTTTACAAGCAACCCGCCTGGTCATTATGACTCATTGGTAAACCGGCAGGCGGGTCAGAGGAGCGACAAGACCTGGTGGCCCAACGGGCGGTTCATGAAGGCCGGTTCATACTATGGTGGGCCGGTTTAAGAGGAAAGGCATAAGGAATATTTACCTTACAAGGAGTTAAGACCAGGACTCGTATCCGGTTTGTATTAGAGATAGACTAGTCCTAATCCTAATAGGACTCCACATGTAAACTGCCCCTTCAACATATATAAGGAAGGGCAGGGCTCCCCAAAGAGAGAGAAGTTACAAGCAAGAAAACAATCTCTAGGGCTAGACACAAAGAGCCGGTTTACGGCGACTCCCTCATGATGATAATGAGACCAAGCCTCAAACAGCATGTAGGGTTGTTACCGGATGATGTTTCCCAGGGCCCGAAGCTGTCTAAATCCTTGTCTTGCGTGTTGATCCACCATGCGTCTCTCGTCCCGCTCAACCCCTCTCAAGCTACCACATAGATGCATTGGCCTCGTGACTAAGTCCTCACACTAGGACATTTGCCGTGACAAATCCACGATAGTTGGCGCCCACCATGGGGCCTGCGCATGGTGGTGTTGAGTTCTTGGAGGGATCTCTCCCAAGAATCGAGAAGTTCGTGATATACGGGAAAAAGAAGAGAACTCGCGGAAGGATATGCGGGCTCGACGAACAGTCGTATTGGCATGTACGAAATTGAGATCAAGAGTTAGGGTTGCATCTGTGATCCATTTAATCCGACAGCAATTGATTTTCGCTGCTGCGCAACCTACGAAGCCGCCAGTGTCACGCGCGCTTGACCGCTGCTGCATATTCCACGAGTAATCTGCTGGATCAGATACCGAGGTGTGTGGGTCCTGAAGAAACAAGGAATGACCGCAATGAGTATTACCGCTACTTCACATCAATTGATTCAAGTGAGAGTACTTCTCATGTGAAGACAAGGACAGGGTTATTGATTGGACTTGATGGCTATTGCTTACGTGAAGGACAGAAGACCCGTACTAGATAAGCATTAGATCAGATTTGTTTTTCTACATCCAGCCAAAGCATATTACCAGCGGTTGAAAGTTACTACGAATAGCAACTGGAAGGATTGATCTCCGCCTCGGTTTTTGTTTTTGAGCTGGTCGCAAGTCACCTAGCCCTGACCCTCCTTCTGCCACTGGATTTCTCGGCCTCCACTGCTGCTGAGCCGCCGCGATCGACAATGGTCTTTGCCGCCGCAAACCGCCCGCGGGCCGAGCCGGCCGTCGCGCGACCTTGTCTCCCCCTGAATTTGAGCCGCCGCCGCCGCGGCTTTACCTCGCTTCCACCTACGTCGGGCTCCGCTTTGGTCTCCGCCACCTCCTGCTCCGAGTCAGCCGCAAGACAGCACGCAGCCAAGCCGTACTCCGTTCGCTGGTTCAAACGCCCGAGCATCCGCTCGCCCGCACGGCCTTGGCTTTGGCCGGCCCTGGCCGCAGTCGCGAGCCCTGGCCGCCCTCCGCTCCACTCTGGCAGGTTCCAGCGCCACCTACGTGCCGCCGCGACCGGCGTTGAGCCGCCCGGCCACGCGGATGCCTCAGCTGTTGCCTTGCGCCTTGAGCCGTGGTGCGGGAGACGCTGGGGAGCGGTTCTATTTACAATCACATCAAGCATGCATATTCGATTTCAAGAAAATCTTGCAAGGTATTATTACCATACAGTAATTTCTTTTTAATACTAACTATTTGGTTGTGTTTGCATTGCACTATCGACAGTGAGCAGGGCAAGGCGGTGCTGGTCGTCCGAGGCTGAGTGGGCTGTACTACGATCGCTAATCCGCCTTCATGGATCTACCTCGCTTCTCCGACCGTGCAGCTGAGCCGCCCCCGCCTTTGTTGTGTGGCCCTAACTCTATCTCTGCTCCGGGTCGCTGAACGCCCCGAGTAGTCTCTGCCAGAGTCACCTCTGTCGTGATAAAATGGATCATCCCTTGTTCAAACAAGTCAGGTGATATCCATTCAAGTTTATTTTATTAGCCCATGTTGTTTTTGTCAAAGAACAAGTTTATCTTTGCCTTGGTCTGCAATATTGTTTATGCAGAGCAATTATTTATGACAAAAAAATTATATTATACCTCGGAGATGGAGGCACGCCAACATCTTTTGGCATGGGTGGTCGTCGTTACTTGACGAACTCCCGCGCCGGTTTACAACGCTGTGGATTTCTCTCGCGGCCGTACCGGTTCACAACGACACGGACAACTCACCCGTCCACCCTCGCGGCCGGTTCACGCGTCCGTGCCGGTCTACAATGTGGAGGACAATTTTCTCGTCCGCACCGGTTTACAACACCGGGCCGGCTCATCTGCTTAGCTCCCACAGCCGACTCATCTGTGAGTAATTTCAGCTTCACCCAGTGACCATCAGCTCCGCGGTGATAATCCCTGACCTGACGCATCAGGTTAAATCCATCCGGTATATTTTTATATTATATATTGCTTTCTTTTTAAAAAAAAGGAGCCATTACTTTGTCTTGCAAAGATATCTAATGCAGGACCCTAAAACCACCATATTGGTGCAAATTTAAAGGCCATCAGAATATTTCCGGCATAAAAAGAAGGATTCCAGTTTAAAATCCGGCGCAAGGGGAAGCTATCTCCCACAAAGCTTTGAAGCTCTCAAATCCGGTTTAAGAATTTCCGGTTCAAAAAGGAATTAACTTCTCGCAAGTTCGATTTTAAAGGCCGTCAGAAAATTTCCGGCTGAAAATGAAGGTTTCGGTTTAAAATCCGATTCAAGGTAAAGATGTCTCCCATAAAACATTGAAGCTCTCAATATCCGGTTCAAAATCCCAGTTCAAGAAGAATTATTTCTTGCAAAAAGTTAAAGGTTGCCGAAGAGGACCTGCTGCCATGATGCGCGGTTCAAACATGGGTATCCTGCCTTATTGGCTTATCATATTATTGATCACGTGGGGGTTTCTGTTATAAAGCGGCATCCTATTTGCTCATTGATCCGGCTTATAAAGTCATATATGAAGAATCACTTGGGGGCTTGGTCGTATCTGAACCATAGCTACACCTCTTGATCGGCGCAATGCCACAACATCACTTGGGGGCTTGGTTGTATCCGAACCATAGTTACACCTTTTTATCGGCTCAAAGCCAAATCAATCTGGGGCCAAAGAGAGTGTTGTAAAACAACAACTCAAACATAGGCACCCACTGAGCACAGCTCAAAACATTACTTGGGGATTCTTTGCTATCGAAATGAACTTAGAATCTACACTTGTAATGGGCTATCAAGCCATGGCTTGGAAGCCTGGTGTATACACCTAAAACCCCGGGTTAAACTACCTATTTAAGTAATTCACTCCGCCCAGGTAAACCTGGTATGACCCTTTGAACTTTGACAAGTTACTCTAAAATGAAGACCCTGAACTTGTCAAGTTAAAACGATGATTGGTTAAGGATTGAGGACCATCTTAAAAGGCTTTGCAAAAATGGTTTAACTTAGTGGCCTGGCAGCCCATGAAAAGCCTCGAATTTGGGGCCTGGCAGCCCGTGAAAAGCCTCGACTACAACGGTTTTATTTGCTTTTTGCTAAGTTTTGTTTTCTTTGGATAAGATTTGTGATGCTTTCAAATCGGCGTTTATCAACCCGGTTAGGCTGTCAACTACAAGTTGTCAGTACACGATCAAGTTATAATCCGGAGACTATCAACCCGGTCTGGTTTTGACTACAAGTCGCCAGTATTACATATGGATAACCCGGTGTTTATCATAACCCGGTATGGTTTTATCATAAACCAGCACAATATGGAAGGAGTTATCAGTACTCAAGATTGGGGTTATCACTCTTACTACAAAAAGTTGGTAAACCAACGATGTGATTCAATGTCATAGGAAACTTTAAACTTGTTGTATGCGGAAACAGGTTGAATAAAGCATGATTATAAATCACCGGTGTTTATTAAACCGGTAGTATGATCCGGTGTTTATTAAACCGGCCTGGCTTTGGACAATAAGTCGCCAGTATATATTTGGATTGCGCCATTGGAATCATGTGCTTATAAATCATTGGGTTATATTATTCAAATAGCCAAACTTGGCTGAAATTTCATTATGATATTGAATGAATAAGGTTTTCATACTGGATTATATTATCTTGAATAGCCAACATGGCTGGATTTTTATTATTAAGATTTTCAAAGTTGCTATAGCGCAATGTCTACTATTTTATCAAAGGATATGATTTATTCTACAATGGAAGGAATAGTCCCGAGTCGCTGCAGGCTTACAACCTGGCACTTGGGGGCTACATTATTTCAGTTGAGATTACATCAAATACACAAGTCTCATGTCGCTGCAAGCATGCACCATGATACTTGGGGGCTAATGCAAAGTCATTGTTTGCTCACCTTATTGAAGACCCGACTCATCACATCGTAATGAGCCGACCCTTGGGGGCTACCAATTGCTCCTATCAACAACTCAAGGTACATAAATTTTTGTCCATAATATTGAAGGATCCATTGCTCAGTTGGTAAAGCACAAAGCTCTTAACCTTGTGGACGTGGGTTCAAGCCCTACGATGGAAGCTACATTATAAGATGTTATTTTCATTGAAGTATATATCAAGTCCCGGTTCAAGTATTATCTTACTAAAGCCGGCCCTTGGGGGCTACATATCACTGCTCAAGTCTACATGATTATATTTACAAAGTCCCTGCTCATTATTGCATAATGAGCCGGCCCTTGGGGGTTACACTGATTGAAGTTTTTATAAGCAAATTACAAGTCCCAGGTTGCTGCAAGCATGACAACCCGGCACTTGGGGGCTACATATATGGAGTATTCAGTTTATATGATTGAGATGAACAAACCGGATTTCTTCAAGGTTGAAACACTTATTTGAGCAAGTCTTAAGTTATCACTATGTTCTCCTCTTAAGACTTGGGGGCTATAGGTATTATGCATATAAAGGAGGAACATCTTCATTTTATCAGTTTTGAGCAAATCAGGAAGATCAATTACATGACCCGGTGTCGACAACAATTATGACCCGGTGCCATCAATATTTATAAAGCGGCCATTTTGGTAATATTAAACCGGCAAGTTTTACATCTTCAAACCGGCTGAATATCTGATAAGTATTTTTAGACCCATATTTCTTAAACCGGTGCTTTGGGAGCTGAGTCAAAGGAGTTATTCTTCACAATATTTCTCAGTGACAAACCAATGTCGGCAAATTAAGTATGAAGTTGGCATATTGACCTGGATTTTCTAGAAGAAGGAAATGGCAAGGAATTAAGGATGATCAGATGCCGGTTTACAAGAATTCTTAACCCAGAGCATAATCTATCAAATTTGTTCTTGTATTTGTTTTAAAGGATCAGTTTAACATGGATAAATCCAAATTAAACTGGGGGCTAATGTCGGGGATATACCCCGTGGTGTAAACCGGCCGGAAGTGTAACCCGGCCGGACTTGGCGGTTTATTTGAAGACCCCGCTGGCACTTGGTGAGTTACTGGCGACTCGCCCTGACCTGGCGGTTTACAGGCAACCCGCCTGGTCATTATGACTCATTGGTAAACCGGCAGGCGGGTCAGAGGAGCGACAAGACCCGGTGGCCCAACGGGCGGTTGATGAAGGCCAATTCATACTATGGTGGGCCGGTTTAAGAGGAAAGGCATAAGGAATATTTACCTTACAAGGAGTTAAGACCAGGACTCGTATCCGATTTGTATTAGAGATATACTAGTCCTAATCCTAATAGGACTCCACATGTAAACCGCCCCTTCAACATATATAAGGAGGGGCAGGGCTCCCCAAAGAGAGAGAAGTTACAAGCAAGAAAACAATCTCTAGGGCTAGACACAAAGAGCCGGTTTACGACGACTCCCTCATGATGATAATGAGACCTAGCCTCAAACAACATGTAGGGTTGTTACCGGATGATGTTTCCCGAGGCCCGAAGCTTTCTAAATCCTTGTCTTGCGTGTTGATCCGCCCTGCGTCTCTCGTCTCGCTCAACCCCTCTCAAGCTACCACATAGATGCGTTGGCCTCGCGACTAAGTCCTCACACTAGGACATCTGCCGTGAAAAATCCACGACATCACTAACGATGCAGGGCTGAAGGAATTGTACACAACATGCATGTACAAAAGCCTCAAAGGGCATCAGGCTCTTTGTGATGTGCTTAAAAAGCAGATCCTCAACAGGAACCCTAGGAAAGAGGGTATCGCCTTTGAGAGGAAACTCAATGCTGATGGTACATATTGGAAGCGTGAGCAATACCTCGAAACTACATGGGTTGCTGCAAAGGGACCTCCAGTTGATCCATCTAACTTATCTGGATTTGCATGTGAATCTCCTCATTTTGATGATGAGTCAATTGACTCCAACTATAAGCTATTCAAAAATCAGAATGGTGAAGTATTTGCTAGATATGTTGGCACTAACTGCAGGAACGGCTCCCCTATGAAGAAAGTTTGGGTTCCCAAAAGATGTCTTGAAAATCTTCAAGTGAATGTCATCATGACGCCACCTGTGAAGAATAGGAACCCCAGATCGAATTCTTCATATGGACCAAATTCCTCATATGGAGCAAAGTCCTCATATGAACATCATCGTGCTAACCCGTCTGTTTCGCGTGGAAGATCTATGGATTATGGATATATGCATTATTCTTCAAATCATTATGTCCATAAGTCCTCGAAGAATTTCTCTGCATACTCTTATGCTTACTCTAACCCCTCTTATGTGAAACGAAATGGACTGGCTTCTATGCCATCCTTCTCGTATGGAGCTCGCAGAATGATGAGCTCTTTGCCACCCCTTCAGATGTGGGTGGTGAAGAAAAAGAACTAATCTCTTCTGCAGGGTCAGGTCTCCAGACGCACGTAATCGTCTGAAGAATTTGCTGGAGACCTGAGCATGCCTGATAGGACGCAGGCTAATCATGAAGAAATGAACTTTCATTTCTCACGTCCTCATATTGCTTTATCAGTTCTCTTACTTGATGAAATTGATCTGATGAATTGATGTGATATTCTTCACAGATGAAGTATATGAGTTTGTAAGCTGTACTAATTCATCTGCAGGATGATCAACCCAAAGCCACTGAGTGGGTCCTCGATAGTGGATGTAGAAACCACATGACTGGTGACAAGAATCTATTGATGGATGCTCCATTATCTCCGTCGCATCTCAAGCATATCACCTTTGCTGACAAAGGCAAAAGTCAGGTATTGGGTCTAGGTAAGGTTGCGATTACAAAGGATCGACACATGGACAAAGTCATGCTTGTTGAGTCCTTAGGATACAACCTTATGTCTGTCTCAATGCTTTGTGATCTTGATATGGTTGTTGTCTTTGGCAAGTACCGTTGTGTTGTGGTTATGGAAGCTGACAATTCCAAAGTCTTCGAAGGCTTTAGGAGAGGAGACCTATATATTGTTGATTTCTCTACAGGACCACAACCAGCCGTGTGCAGGCTGGCTCTGGCATCGATGACTTGGTCATGCAGGCATGAGGAATTTGCACACGCTTGCGAAGATGAAGCATGTCATTAGCATCGAGAATGTCAAATTCCTCAAGGATCACCTATGTGGAGCCTATGGAGCTGGGAAGATGACCAAGGCCAAGCATCCAGCGAAGACTATCATGACCACCACTCGCCCATTTGAATTGCTTCACATGGATCTCTTTGGTCCTAATCATTATTCTGCTATTTCAAATGAAGCATCTCAATATGGCTTTGTTATTGTTGATGATTATTCTCGCTACACATGGGTACACCTTGTTACTTACAAACATGAAGTGCAGGAAGTCTTCAAACGATTTTGCTCGAGGGCTTCAACCAACTTTGGTGTGAAGATCAAGCACATCAGAAGTGACAATGGCACTGAGTTCAAGAATTCTGGTCTCGATGACTATCTTGATGAACTTGGTATTACTCATGAGTTATCTGCTCCTTAAACTCCTCAGCAGAATGGCGTCATGGAGCGCAAGAACAGGACTCTTGTTGAGATGGCTCGCACTATGCTTGATGAATACAAAACGCCTCGTCATTTCTGGACTGAGGCAATTGATACTGCGTGCCACATCATCAACAGAGTATATCTTCACAAATTCTTCAAAAAGACTGCCTATGAACTCCTCACTGATAAGAAACCCAATGTAAGTTATTTCAAAGTCTTCGGTGCTAAATGTTGAATTAGAGATCCTCATCACAACTCAAAATTTGCACCGAAAGCACATGAAGGTTTTATGCTTGGTTACGGAAAGGACTCGCACACCTATAGAGTCTTCAACAACGTTCTTCACAAAGTTGTTGAAACTGTAGATGTCCGGTTCGATGAAACTAACAGCTCACAAAGAGAGCACCTACCTACTGTGATAGATGAACCAGCACCAGAGGAAACTATCAAGTTCAAGGCTACTGAGGATGTCATTCCTACTGAAGAATCTGCTGAAGAATTCATTCCAGAACATGAAGAACGTCGAGCTAATGCACCTGAAGAAAATGCTGAAGAAAATGGTGCTGAAGAAAATGCTGATCAAATTCTTCAACGACAACCAGCTCATCCTCGCATTGCAAAAGAAGTGCAAGTTGAAAAGATCATCAATGACATCAAACTGCCAGGTCCTCTCACACACTCAAAAGCTTCACATTTGTCTAACTTTTGTGGGCAGTATGCTTTTGTCTCTATTACAGAGCCCACTAAGGTAGATGAAGCATTTCTGGAGCCTGAGTGGATTCAGGCCATGCAAGAGGAATTACATCAGTTCGAGCTTAACAATGTCTGGGAACTGGTCAAACGTCCAGATCCTCGGAAGCACAATATCATCGGCACAAAGTGGATCTACCACAACAAGCAAGATGAAAATGGCCTTGTGGTGAGGAATAAGGCACGGCTTGTAGCTCAAGGCTACACACAGGTTGAAGGAATTGATTTCGATGAAACTTTTGCACCTGTTGCCAGACTTGAGGCTATTCGCATATTACTTGCTTATACTAACCATCATGATATCACTTTGTATCAAATGGATGTGAAAAGTGCATTCCTCAATGGTAAGCTTGAGGAAGAAGTATATGTTGCTCAACCCCTAGGTTTTGAAGATCCAAAGAATCCTGACAAAGTCTTCAGACTCAACAAGGCCCTCTATGGCTTCAAGCAGGCCCCACGGGCTTGGTATGATACCTTGAAGGAACTCTTCATGAAGAAAGGCTTCGAACCTGGTTCACTCGACCCTACTCTTTTCACTAAATCTTATGATGGTGAATTGTTTGTGTGCCAAGTATATGTTGATGATATTATCTTTGGTTGTACTGACCAACATTATAGTGTTGAATTTGCCTATATGATGAGTGAAGAATATCAAATGTCTAGGATAGGAGAGTTGAAATTCTTCCTAGGTCTTCAAATTCGTCAACAACACAATGGCATATTCATATCTCAGGAGAAATACCTCAAGGATGTACTGAGGAAATTCGTTATGCAAGATTGCAAAGGCGTCAAAATTCCTATGCCCACAAATGGCCATCTGTGCACTGATGAAAATGGTATTGACTTCAATCATAAGGTATACCTCTCCATGATAGGTTCCTTATTATACTTATGTGCATCTAGGCCAGATATAATGCTTAGTGTTTGCATGTGTGCCCGATTTCAAGCTGCACCGAAGGAATCACACCATAAGGCTGTGAAGCATATTCTTCGATATCTAGCTCACACACCAACACTTGGATTATGGTACCCCAAGGGCTTGGCTTTTGATCTTGTTGGATATTCTGACTCTAACTATGCTGGTCATCATGTGGATCGCAAGTCAACATCTGGTACATGTCATTTCCTTGGACGATCTTTGGTCTGTTGGTCCTCGAAGAAACAGAACTGCATATCACTATCTACTGCTGAAGCTCAGTACATTGCCGCCGGTTCTTGCTGTGCCCAATTGCTATGGATGAAGCAAACTCTCAAGGACTATGGCGTCAACATGAAGAATGTGCCTCTCTTCTGTGACAATGAGAGTGCCATCAAGATTGCTCACAACCCAGTTCAGCACTCGAAGACAAAGCACATTCAGATTCGTAATCATTTTCTTTGTGATCATGTGTTGAAGGGTGACATTTCTATTGAGCATGTGAAGACTGAAGAACAACTAGCCGATATCTTCACAAAGCCCTTGGATGAGAAGAGATTTAGCAAGTTGCGGTGTGAGCTAAATATCCTAGAATCTTCGAATGTTCTTTGAAAAGGACACTCGTCCTAACACTTATGCAAAATTGATAACTTAGATGTGCAACACATGAAGAAACGTTTTTCTTCAATCAATGAAGAATAACACTCTTAGTGTGAAGAAATTAACGAAGAATTTGATTCTCAGAACCCGACGATATTTGTACGCGGTGTCTGAAATCATCATTCTTATACGGTGGGTCACGCCACCACAAAAAGTTGAAATTCCTCAAATTATTCATATTCTTCAACTTTGCATAGTCTTCAATGGTTCCGTCATTTTTCTTCATTGGCTATATATATATATATATGAGTTTATGTCCTCTACAGCATTCACATATTGCTATTTCTTCAAGTTGGTTTTTTGCTAAGTGAATGTGATTGGACCCTTCCCCTCTATGCTATACTCAACCCAATCTGTTCACAAATTCTTCATGTGCGTTCTATTTGAAACTCGTTCAAAATCTTCACAGTGTCCTTGTCAGCTGAAGAAATTGCGAACGGAACTTTAAAACCTATCTTATCGAAATTTTCGGTTTTGCCGCTCAAACCATTCTGCATCCCACGATACACTTATCCACTCACCCACGATCTAACACGATCTCCACCTCTCACTACGTGGGTGACACATGTCATGCGAATGAGAAGGGTCAGGGGCATGTTCATCCAATTTCTTAGGGCGAGCAGTTTTTTCACCGTGGCTATAAATACCCCTCCTTCCCTTCCTCACTTCTTTTACTCCGCTCGACCTCTCTCTCCAGCTCGAGCTTCTCAAATCCTAGCACCGCCACTACTTCATTGCCGCCGGTGAGGAAGAGCTTCACTGCCTCGACCTCGTCGCCGATGTACTCGCGCCGACCGCGGACATCTTCACTCCGCCGCTGCCGTAGCCGTCTTCCTCTGCCAAGTTAGGGCGTGGAAGATCTGCACAGACGAACTTCACATCTCCTCACTCCACTTCGTCGTGTTCTTCGTCCAGGGTAATTAAAAGTTACTTTTACTGCCCTTGTTGATTCGAATGATTATCTACAAAATCTTCAAAAATGTTTTTCTTCATATCTTCACACATTGAACACCTCACAAGTCATCCGTTGTTGATTCGTTTCTCTAAGCATCATTTTTCTTCAAGATTCCTCAATTGTGTGGATCTTCGATCTATACAACTCTGAAACCTAAGATAAAGAACGCTTAGTGAAAATCTTCAAGACTCATCTGGTGAAATTCCTCAAACTTGTTCATTTTGAAAAACCTTCTAACAACGCATATGACCTCTCCAAATTCCTCGCAACTATACTCTGTTCACAGGTACACATGTCAGTTGCTGAATCACTAGGTTCTCATCAACTTAACTCAATTGCAGCGTTCCTCGAAGAAAAGTTGCATACTTCTTCAGAGAATTCGATTGTTCAAATTCCTCAACTGAAGAAAATGGCTGATGGTAAAAGGCCACAGAAGGGAGTAAAGAGGCCTAAGGTAAATATAGCATTTGAAATCCCTGATGACATATATGCTGGGTACTGCACACCTACTGAGGAAACCAAGAATTTGCGCAAAGAGTGCATTCAGAAGATAGAGAGGAGATGGGCAAGAGAATGGAGGGAGTACAGATATGTCACTCCTAAGTATATGAAGTAATTCGCACTAAATCCTCCATGCCCAAGAGCACCACTGACACCTGGCCAAATTGCTGATCCCACCAGCCTCAAACGCGGTGAGGACTATCCTGATGAATGGGCCAAGCCCCAAGGCAAGTTGGCTAAGCAAGCCAAAGAAGTAGTGAGGAAATTCAATGAAGACTCTGCTGCTGCTGTTGCCTCTGCTGAGGTCCTTGCTGTCAAGCCAAAGAAGGCTATGTCAAAGAAGCCTGCGCGCAAGCCAAGTGCTTCCTCAGCAATGCCCTCACGACCAGAATCATCAAAGCCCTCACGGCCAATTCCTCATGCTTCTCCTGTTCCTCCAAAGTCCTCAGCTCCTCCGCCAAAGCCTTCAGCTATTCCGACCAAATCCTCAGCGCCTGTGCATCTCGCTTCGTGCCAAAGGACTACCGACATCTCCATTGCCTCAGGTGTCTCAGCTAGTTCCTCAGCTGCACCAAGTTCCTCAGCTGGCCCCTCACTGTTGAAGACAAAGGCCACTGCTAGACGAGGTCCTCGCCCAAGTCCTCAAAAGAAACAAGTCGCTTTCCAAGTGCCGTCTGATGAAGACGAAGCTGATGATGATGAACTTACAGAAATCATCAGAGACAGGCAAGTCAGGGCCGCTAGAGCCAAAGGATCAGAGGTGCCACTGCTTTTGGATCCCAAGCTGATCCTCGACTACATTGATGATTGGCACAAGTACCCCAACACTCCCTTACCCGACTTCAAGCTGACTCCTGGCCAGAGTCACATGCTGACCCACTTCATTCAAGAAGAAAAGTGGAAATTTGAGAAGGCCGGATAGATCAAGAAAGCACAGTACAAGAAAGAGCGCTATCTTAAGAAAAACGTTGTCTCTATGACAACTGAAGAACTTGTCACTATTCATACTGAGATTAAGAAACTTAGTGATGACTTTGACGCATATCGCGCTGATTGGCTTGGAGCCAAGGTTCGTTTTGTGAAGCTTGCAGATAACTTCACTTCCAGTGTTGCAGCCCCAATGCAACAGGAAATTCCTCAGGCTGAAGCATCTGCTCAGCCTACTGAAGAAAATGCCAACACCACTGATGACAATCAGGCTGCTGAAGATAATGTGAGTTCCAGGGCTGGTGACTGCATTCCAGCCGCTGAAGAAATTGCCAGGGCACCCACTAGTGTTGTGCCTGACGAAATTGAAGAACTCAGGGCAACTACATCAGTTGTGCCTGAAGAAAATCAACCAGATTCTTCAACTGCTCCTGCACCAACTTCAACTCCAATCCTTCCATCTACATCAGATGTCAAGAAGACCAAGGCTGCAGAGCGTGCCGCAGTGAAGAAAAGGAAAGCATCAGCTGCTTCAGATTCTTCAGCTCCGAAGAAAATGAAGCCTATGACAAGCTCATTTGCAAATCCGATTGATGTTGTTCCCATCTCAACCAGGCCATCAAAGGACCTCGTTCCTTTTGATGAAGAATATGTGATCCCCAGCGGATCTGATGAAGAAACTCCTTCTACTGCTTCGTCTGAACCAATCGATGAGGAAATTGAAGTGGATGCTATCCCTTCAACACCTATCATATCCTCGCCTATGCCTCAGTTCACAGCTGAAGAGGATGGCATTGAAGAAATGGAAGATGAAGATGTGGACATTGGCTGCTCCACACCCGTAATCAGTGATGAATTCTGGGAAAGTCAGCATCCAAACTCTCCAATGTTCACCCCTATACAACAAATTCCCCAGTCCCCTACACAAACTGTTCACCTGGGCTCTGAAGAAATTCATCCTACTGCATATGTCCATGAGGAAATTCCAGCCACTAGCGCTGAAGAAACTGGTGCTGCTGAACAACCAACGACATAGACTCCCACTGAGGAGGAACCAGAAATTCCTCAACCTGAAGAACCTGCGATTGAGATTCCTGAGGTCGTGATGCAACTCACTGACACTCCTCTGCCAAAGCCAAAGGACCCATTCTCACGCAAGCAAAAGTTCAAGGCTGATGATTTCTTCGGCGAGCACGTATTCTTTGAAGACTACAACCCATATGACTCTACTCGCATTAGGAAGAGGCATTTCTGGACTGCCAGTCAAGCCAATTTCTATTCCTCAGTGTTGTTCAACAAGGAGAAGATTTTCTACCATGAGCATATAACTCACGTGGATATGGAATCTCTATCGTGCTTCGCACCAGTCCTGAGTGTTCTTCATGACGCTGGACTACTTAACTTTTGCTCTGACATCTGCGATTTCAATGAAGAACCGATTCTTCAATTCTATGCAACACTGCACATCACCGGAGATGCTAAAGATGTGAATTCATGGGTGCTGGACTGGATGTCTGAAAACACTCACTACACTGGACCAGCCACTGAATTGCTTCGTGCTTTACCACTCAGTCCTCCCCTTGAAGAAGCTCGCTGCATCTATAGTGAACCTGAGCTCACACATCATTACATGCAGGTGCTGATGAAACCTTTGAAGCCAGGTCAAGCACCAAGAACCAAATTCCTCGTGAAGGAATTGTTGTACGTGCCCAGAACCGTCTATCGTATTCTTACGAGGACAATCAGTCCTATCAAAGGCCATGACTCATCTGATGAGGAAATTGTTGGTATCATGAAGAATCTGGTATTCAACATCGTTCATGGCATTCCTGTCAATTATCATGATTTATTCATGAGGACTATGGCCAATGTTGCATTGTCCCCGTTTAAGCTGAAGCCCTATGCACCTTGGATCATGAGATTCCTCAGGACAAGGTCTTCACTCAACTACAAAGGTGATTTCCAGAATCACCTCAGCTACTTGCCCCCAATTGAAGTCCTCAAGCAGACATATTCCTCAGTTGATTGAAAGGGCAAGGCACTAGCTGTAATAGATGAAGGCATTCGTCCATTGGATGGTCAGTTTCGCAAAGCTGCATCTTATTCCACCAATCATGACTCTACCACACATGACTCTGCCAATGCACCTAAGTCCACTCCTCAAGCCACTGCTCCGCGTGTGATGACTGACCGTGAACTTCTACTTAGTCTTCACCAGAAGGTGGATGGAAATCATAAATGGGTTAAGCGTCAGTTTGGTTCACTTCTTCACAACATGACTGCCACACACAATGCAGTGAAGAAAAACCACTACTACCTCCATCAAGTCTTCGGTCGCACCTGGGCAATCCTATCACATCTATATGGTGAAGAAGATCTGAAGAACATGGGTCTCAAAGAAGATTTTGACTGGTCTGCACCTCCACCGAAGAAATTCAAGAAGGTCCAAGTTCCTTCTCTGGTGGCCAGCTCATTTTCTTCATCGCGCGACACTGATGAACATGAAGATTTGGACGACACTGCGGCAGGCCCTACATCAACAAACAACCCAAACAACGCTGGCGCTCCTTCATCAACATGATTATCTTGAGGGGAGTTAGTCCTCATTTTCGATCCTTTTGGTCATTCGATGACAAAGGGGGAGAAATATGAGTTGGTCCTCAAGCGGGTCTACTATATGGGTTTTTTCTGAAACTTTATTGGATCGAGTTGTAATCTTAAACCTGATGCTGCTCTGATACTTTTGATGCACTGTGCTCTGATACTTTTGATGCACCATTATGCATGCTTATTCCTCGTTAATATTATTGCACGCATGCTGAATCTCATCAAGCATCATATTTCATCATGCATTTCAAATTCTTCATATTATATGTTAAATGTGTGTATGAATTACAAGATATAGGGGGAGATCTCCATGATTCAACTCTTCAAGTGTGCATTGCTTCAAAAGCAAATTCCTCACTATGCACATCTTCAGGGGAGTTCTTCTATATCTTGCAATCAAATTCCTCAATATTAGTAGTTACACTTCATATGTTTATCGCCGTTGAAAACTTAACCTATATTTTCATCAATCACCAAAAAGGAGGAGATTGTAAGTGCATCTAGTGCCCCTTAGTTATTTTGGTGTACTGAAGACTTATAGGTTAAGGGACTAATGCGTTTGTGAGTGTACACAGTTCTATAAGTCTATGAGGAGTTTGATATTTACAGGGAAAGTAGACCCCTAAAAATGAATATCTTCGACTGAAGATTTTGGTATTTCTGAAGACTTTCATGAAGACTTTGAAAGTGAAGAAATTGGTGTGTCCGTGAAGACTTGATATTCATGCGAGGAATATGAAGCTTCAAGACTTTCATTTTCATAGTTTTGTTTTTCCCTTTCTTCAGTCATAGAAAACACCGTACTGTTAAAGGGGGTCGAGGAAATACTAAGGAAAAATTTTCATGTGATGCTCAACTCAAAATCCTACATCTACCAATCCCTTCGAGTGAAGCCATTGGAAATCTCATACAGTTCAGTCAATTTCTTCAGTGACAGAGACGAAGTTCTTCTGGTCTCTGAGGAATTTGTCCTGACTGAGGAGTTAGGAATTCGCCAGTGCGGATTGCCTACACAATGAGGAACAGGATAGCCCTGAGGATTTTACTACTCAAAATTCCGACCGTTGCTGTGCTATGCGCCAGCTGTCCCAAAATATCTATCCACCTAACGGTCATATCATTGAAGGGCATTTATGTCTTATCATGTCGGGCTGCTCCCTAGGCTATAAATAGCCTCCCCCTACAACCACTAGCTGGTTGGCTGCTCCAAGAGAAACTGACACTTGTCATTTGAGAGCAACCCATCCTCCGAGGACTTTGAGCGAAAATCATCATGTGAGGAAAAACCAAAAACCCAAAACCCAAACACCTACAAACCCCAAGTGATTGAGCATCACTGAAGAGATTGATCCTGAGTGGATCCGACGCTTGTTACCTTTGAAGACTGTGCTTCTTCCAGACGGTTAGGCGTCATGGTCTAGAGCATCCAAGAGGAATTGTGGATCGCCGAGTGACCAAGTTTGTGAAGGTTTGGAAGTCGCGTGAAGACTTACCACGAGTGATTGGACGAGGTCTGTGTGACCTTAGTTCAAGGAGAATACGGTGAGGACTGGGTGTCTTGGACTAAGTGTCCTTGACTGGGTGTCCGGGACTGTGTGTCCTCAAGTTTAAATACTCAGCCGCTCCAACCAGACGTACAACTGAGACAGCACTTGGAACCGGTCTACCAAATCATTGTCTTCATCAAGCTTACTTGTTCTATTTCCTCAACTTTTTCATTTCCTCATAACTGTGTAGTGTGCTTGCTAATATCTGTGTTTGAAGACTTTGACTGAAGACTTTCTCAATTTCCTCAGTTCAATTTCTTCAGTCTGTTTGTCTTCATCCTGTGTTATCCTGTGATTACGCTTCCTGTACTCTGTGTCTTTCTTGTTTCATCATGATGACTATGCTTGTATTTTGTTATGTTTACTTTTGAGTACTTATTCCGCTGCTAGTAGTTCTTCGCTAAGGAATTTCCTCACCGGCAAATTCCTCAGGGAAGAAAAAATCGCCTATTCACCCCCCTAGTCGATATAATGCACTTTCATGGTACTGTAATGAACACATTCTTTATTTATATTTGTTTTAAACCTACTGTATTCCAACTTCTCTATGGATTATAAACTATTTTACTAGCCATAGATTCATCAAAATAAGCAAACAACACACGAAAAACAGAATCTGTCAAAAACAGACCAATCTGTAGTAATCTGTATCTAGCGCAAGATCTGGAACCTCAAAAATTCTAAAATAAATTGCTGGACGTGAGGAATTTATCTATTAATAATCTTCAAAAAGAATTAACTAAATATAATTCTTCAAATAAAAATGGCAGCAGTTCTCGTGAGCGCTAAAGTTTCTGTTTTTTACAGCATGTTCAACAAGACTTTCCCCAAGTCTTCCCAACGGTTCTACTTGGAACAAACACTAATCAAACACAAAAAACACAACCAAAACAGAGGATAAATAATTTATTTATTACTAAACAGGAGCAAAAATCAAGGAATAAAAATAAAATTGGGTTGCCTCCCAACAAGCGCTATCGTTTAACGCCCCTAGCTCGGCATAAAAGCGAGGATAGATCTAGGTATTGCCATCTTTGATAGGCAATCCATAAGTGGCTCTCATGATAGTTTCATATGGTAATTTTATTTTCTTTCTTGGAAAGTGTTCCATGCCCTTTTTAATGGAAATTGAAATCTAATATTCCATTTCTTCATATCATAATCGCACCAACCGTTCTAAGGAAAGTTCTACCAAGAATAATAGGGCAAGAAGGATTGCAATCTATATCAAGAACAATGAACTCTACGGGCACATAATTCCTATTTGCAACAATAAGAACATCATTAATCCTTCCCATAGGTTTCTTAATAGTGGAATCCGTAAGATGCTTGTTTAGAGAGCAATCATCAAAATTACGGAAATCTAGCAAATCACACAAAGTCTTGGGAATAGTAGAGACACTAGCACCCAAATGACACAAAGCATAAAACTCATGATATTTAATTTTAATTTTAATAGTTGGTTCCCACTCATCATAGAGTTTTCTAGGGATAGAAACTTTGAACTCAAGTTTTTCTTCATAAGATTGCATGAAGGCATCAACAATATGTTCGGTGAAGGCTTTATTTCGACTATAAGCATGTGAAGAATTTAGCACGGACTGCAACAAGGAAATACAATCAATTAAAGAGCAACTTTCATAATTAAATTCCTTGAAATCCAATATAGTGGGTTTAGCAACATCTACATTTTTATTTCTTTCAATCCCACTTTTATTAATTTCATCATTAAGATCTAAATACTCCGAATTTTTAGAACACCTTCTAGGTAAAGGAAAATCATATTCAGTTTCATCAAGATTCATATTGCAAAATAAAGATTTAATAGGGGACACATCAATAACTTTTAGATCTTCATCTTGATTTTCATAGGAATTGGAGGAACACGCTTTAATAAAGGCATCTTTGGAAGCACGCATCCTAGCGGTTCTTTCCTTGCACTCATCAATGGAAATTCTCATGGCTTTGAGAGACTCATTGATATCATGCTTAGGAGGAATAGATCTAAGCTTTAAAGAATCAATCTCAAGAGAAATTCTATCAACGTTCCTAGCCAAATCGTCATCTTTAAGTAATTTCTCCTCAAGCAAAGCATTAAAATTCTTTTGTGAATTCATAAACTCTTTAACACTAGTCTCAAATTGCATCTTATTATAATTTCCATAACAATTGTTGTAGGAATTCCCATAATTATTAGAAGGATTACTAGGATATGGCCTAGGATTAAAATTCCCTCTATAAGTGTTGTTACCGAAATTATTCCTACCAACAAAATTCACATCCATAAATTCATTGTTATTCTCAATCAAAGTAGACAAAGGCACATCATTAGGATCAGAAGAAACACTCTTAGTAGCAAATAATTTCATAAGTTCATCCATCTTACCACTCAAAACATTGATTTCTTCTATTGCATGCACTTTTTTATTAGAAGATCTTTCAGTATGCCATTGAGAATAATTAACCATAATATTATCTAGGAGTTTAGTAGCATCTCCTAAAGTGATTTCCATAAACGTGCCTCGCGCGGCCGAATCTAAAAGATTTCTAGAAGCAAAATTCAATCCGGCATAAATATTTTGTATGATCATCCACAAATTCGAACCATGAGTAGGGCAATTACGTATCATTAATTTCATTTTCTCCCAAGCTTGTGCAACATGTTCATGATCAAGTTGTTTAAAGTTCATAATATCGTTTCTAAGAGAGATGATCTTAGTGGGAGGAAAATACTTAGAGATAAAAGCATCTTTGCACTTGTTCCATGAATCAATACTATTCTTAGGCAAAGACGAAAACCAAGCTTTAGCACGATCTCTATGCGAAAAAGGAAATAGCTTCAATTTAACGACATCATTGTTGACATCTTTTTTCTTTTGCATATCACATAAATCTATGAAGCTATTCAGATGAGTAGCGGAATCTTCACTAGGAAGGCCGGCGAATTGATCTTTCATAACAAGATTCAACAAAGCAGTATTAATTTCACAAGATTCAGCATCGGTAAGAGGAGCAATCGGAATGCTAAGGAAATCATTATTATTGGTATTGGTGAAGTCACACAATTGGTATGTTGGCAAATAAAATTCTTGAGCCATCGCGACAAACAAGCAATCTAACACACGAGCAAACAAAAAGACAAGCGGGCAAAAGGAGGCAAATAGAGAGGGAGGATAGAGAGAGAGAGAGAGGGCGAATAAAATGGCGAGGGTGAATTGGGGGGAGAGGAAAACGAGAGGCAAATGGCAAATAATGTAATGCGAGAGATAGGGATTGTGATGGGTACTTGGTATGTTGACTTTTTGCGTAGACTCCCTGGCAACTGCGCCAAAAATCCTTCTTGCTACGTCTTGAGCTTGCGTTGGTTTTCCCCGAAGAGGAAGGGATGATGCAGCAGAGTAGCGTAAGTATTTCCCTCAGTTTTTGAGAACCAACGTATGAATCCAGTAGGAGGCCACGCTCAAGTCCCTCGTACCTGCACAAACGATAGCTACTCGCAACCAACGTGATTAGGGGTTGTCAATCCCTTCACGACCACTTACGAGAGTGAGATCTGATAGATATAATATTTTTGGTATTTTTGGTATAAAGGTGCAAAATAAAATGTAAAGGCAAAGTAAAAAGCAAAGCAAGATTAAAGTGATGGAGATTGATATGATGAGAATAGACCCGGGGGCCATAGGTTTCACTAGTGGCTTCTCTCAAGAGCATAAGTATTCTATGGTGGGTTAACAAATTACTGTTAAGCAATTGACAGAATTGAGCATAGTTATGAGAATATCTAGGCATGATCATGTATATAGGCATCACGTCTGTGACAAGTAGATCAAAACGATTCTGCATCTACTACTATTACTCCACTCATGCACCGCTATCCAGCATGCATCTAGAGTATTAAGTTAAAAACAAAGTAACGCCTTAAGCAAGCTGACATGATGTAGAGAGATAAATTCATGCAATATGAAATAAACCCCATCTTGTTATCCTCGATGTCAACGATGCAATACGTGCCTTGCTGCCCCTTCTGTCACTGGGTAAGGACACCGCAAGCTTGAACCCAAAGCTAAGCACTTCTCCCATGGCAAAAACTACCAATCTAGTTGGCCAAACCAAACGGATAATTCAAAGAGACTTGCAAAGATAACCAATCATACATAAAAGAATTTAGAGAAGATTCAAATATTATTCATAGATAGACTTGATCATAAACCCACAATTCATCGGTCTCAACAAACACACCACAAAAAGAAGATTACATCAAATAGATTTCCACAAGAGAGGGGGAGAACTTTGTATTGAGATTCAAAGAGAGAGAAGAAGCCATCTAGCTACTAACTATGGACCCGAAGGTCTGAGGTAAACTACTCACACTTCATCGGAGAGCCTATGATGATGTAGAAGCCCACCGTGATGACGGCCCTCTTCCGGCGGAGCTCCAGAACAGTCCCCAAGATGGGATCTCGTGGATACACAAAGTTTCGGCGGTGGAATTAGGTTTTTGGCTCCTGTTCTGATCGTTTGGGGGTACGTGTGTATATATAGGAGGAAGAAGTACGTCGGAGGAGCAACAAGGGGCCCACGAGGCAGGGGGCGCGCCCTAGGGGGGTGCCCCCCACCCTCGTGACCGCCTCTTTTCTTCCTTGGAGTAGGGTCCAAGTCTCCTGGATCACGTTCGGTGAGAAAATCACGTTCCCGAAGGTTTTATTCTGTTTGGACTCCGTTTGATATTCTGTTTATCCGAAACACCGAAATAGGCAAAAAAATAGCAATTCTGGGCTGGGCCTCTGGTTAATAGGTTAGTCCCAAAAATAATATAAAAGTGGAAAATAAAGCCCAATATAATTGAAAACAATAGATAATATAGCATGGAGCAATCAAAAATTATAGATACGTTGGACACGTATCACATACGCACAACCATAACACAAGAACCGTGTTCACTTCCCAGACTCCACCAAAAAGAGACCATCACGGCTACACATGTAGTTGATTCATTTTAGTTAAGTTAAGTGTCAAGTTCTCTACAACCGGACATGAACAAGTTCCCATCTGCCACATAACCGCGGGCACGGCTCTCGAAAGTTCATACCCTGCAGGGGTGACCCAACTTAGCCCATCACAAGCTCTCACGGTCAATGAAGGATATTCCTTCTCCCGGGAAGACCCAATCAGTCTCGGAATACCGGTTACAAGACATTTAGACAATGGTAAAACAAGACCAGCAAAGCCGCCTGATGTGCCGACAATCCCGATAGGAGTCGCACGTATATCGCTCTCAGGGCAACACCAGATGAGACATCCTACGAGTAAAACCAGCCCTCAAGTTTCCCCGAGGTGGCCCCGCAGTCTACTCAGTTCAGACCAACACTTAGAGAAGCACTGGCCTGGGGGTTAAATAAAGATGACCCTCGGGCTCGCGAAAACCCAAGGGAAAGTTATAGGTTGGTAGGAAGATGTAAAACCAAGGTTGCGACTTGCTGGAGGAGTTTTATTCAAAGCGAACTGTCAAGGGGTTCCCATAACACCCAACCACGTAAGGAACGCAAAATCAAGGAACATAACACCAGTATGACAGAAACTAGGGTGGTAAGAGTGGAACAAAACACCAGGCATAAGGCCGAGCCCTCCACCCTTTACCAAGTATATATATGCTTTAATTAAATAAGATATATTGTGATATCCCAAAATATCCACGTTCCAACATAGAACAATCTTCAACTTCACCTACAACTAGCAACGCTATAAGAGGAGCTGAGCAAAAGCGGTAACATAGCCAAACAACGGTTTGCTAGGACGGTGGGTTAGAGGCTTGACATGGCAATATGGGAGGCATGATATAACAAGTGGTAGGTAGCGCGACATATCAATAGAACGAACAACTAGGAAGCAAATATACAAGTGATTTCGAGGGTATGGTCATCTTGCCTTAGATCCTACATGGAATAAGAATGAGTCCATGAAGAAGGCAAACTTACGTAGTCGAACGAATCCTCATAACTCCGGAACAAAACCGAATCTAACGAGAGAAGCAACCCGGAAAGAAACAAGCAACATAGTAAACAAACATCACATAAACATGGCATGATGCGCAACCAAGTATGATGCATGTCCGATTTAATGAGGCATGGCCTGGCAAAGTGCACAAACAATAATATAAATTAAGTGGAGCTCAATATGCAGCGAGTTGCATATTGACGAAACACCACATGACTTATTTACTTCTCTCTGGTTTATGTAGCGAACAATGTTAAATGTTATTAAACATGGCAAGAGGTGATACATAAGTAATCTAACTATTTAGGCAAGTTTAAATGAGGCCGGAACAACAAACAACAATTTCGGAAAATCCACATATGCAAATTTTAGAGTTGGTACTGTTCTGCCCTATACACAATTTTAATGTTGTTAAACATGCAGAGTAATGCCACCATGTTAAACTAGGCATTTTCCTACCCCATTAACATATAAAGTTTATTAAATTTGGAGTTACGGTTATTTAGTTATGAAATAAAGCATTTAAACATTGCATTTGAGAAAATTAATGCAAACAGCAAGTTAAACATTTTTAACATGGATGAGAGTTGCATATTATGAAACTAGATGAAATACTAAGCATTTTGCAAATATAAATCATTTTAATCCGATGCACCATTTCTTAGTTATTAAGTAGTTGATATAGGGGCACTTTTTTGTAAAACTGCAAAACACTGGGTAATTAACAAATTCGTTCGGTAGGAAAAAAATAGGACACTGGCCGAAACAGAAAGGTGCACTGGGGATGGAGGCTGCTCACCTGGCGTCATGGCCGGTCGGTGGAGGAGGGAGTTGGGCCTTGGCGCTGGAAGACGCCAATGGGCGGTGGCTTGCGCGGCCCATTAGTAGAGGAGGCTGGCTCGAGGCGACGCCGGTGGACCGAGCGAAGAGGTGGGGGAATGCGCAGTCAACGCTCGATGACGAGCTTTCCTCGTATCCAAACGAACAGGGGCGGCACGGCCTTCAAGCTCCATCGAAGCGAGGGGCGCGGCGGCATGAGACGGACGGGATCCATCGGATCCGGCAGGGAGGAGGCTGTAGTGGCCGGATCTGGGTCGGCGCGACCATCGATGATCGACGGCGGTAGCAGAAGCTTCAAACGACGCTGATGGTTCCCTACGGCAACAAAGGGAGGGAGAGAAGCTGCTGAGGGGAGGAAAGGAAAGGGAAGGGAGAGAGAGAGGGGCCATGTGCCAGCGCGACCTGGCCGGAGGTGGTCCCCGGCGGCGACTCCGGCGTGTCGGCGGAGAAGGAGCAGACGGCGGGGTTAGTGTCTTGGGCGAACGGGAGGAGGTCTCCCAATCCAGATCGGGCAAAGCGCTTGGGAGCGGCGGTGGTTCGGGCCAGGCGGGCTGTGCCCGGGCTTGGCGGGCCTGCAGTGGGGGAAGTCAGTTGGGGCGGCGAGGTGGCGGCGTGGGAGTGGTTGCCGGGCGCGGGGTCGCCACATGGTGTGCCCGGATTGGTCCGAGGCGCGGGGGCGGCGGCGCCAAGTGGCAGGTGCGGCTGGGCGGCACGGGATATCGAGGAGGAGGGGGTTGGCTGCAGCTAGAAGCGGCGGATCTGAGGAGAAAGGGGTCTAGGGGTAGGGGAAGAGCTAGGTTTGACCAAAAATGGACTACGGGCTATTTATAAAGGGTACGTGCTAGGGTTAGGGGGTTTTCAGAGTGTTTCGGATCGTCTGATCGTGATCCGGTGGTTCCGATCGGAGGGGGGGGTTTAGAGAGCTAGTTGTGGGCTGTGTAGAGGGCCATGGACTGAGAGGAGAGAAGAGAAGTGCAGCCCAGCAAGGCTTTCGGAGACCAAAAACGTCCAATGTTTGACTGACTATATTGTCGCTATAGTTATCCATTGGGGAATCAAACAAACTCCGAATGTGATGAAATTTGATAGGCGGTCTACCTACACTATAATAAGTCCGCATGCCAACCTTCAACCGATTCCGAGAATATTTTTCGGTGACTTATAAAATAATATTTCGGACATGCTGCGGGCGCGTGCAAGTGTGGTTGGGCTCAGAACGGACAACGGAAAGAACTGAGAGACCCGGACGAACGCATGTTTTGAAAACGTGAAGATGCAATGCAGATGATGACATGGCAAGATGCAACACGCAAGCGAATGACAAGGCAACAACAACGAATAACTGGAAAGACACGTGGCGCATCGGTCTCGGCGTGTTGCAACACTCCACCACTACAAGAGGATCTATTCCCGAGATCTAGGATGGCACCGGAGGGAAACGGAAGAGGAAGAGAAGAGGTAAAACTAAGTTGCTTCTTTGACAAATGAGTGAAACCAAAGAACCTTGAAAGATTGAACAAATTGAAAAAAAGAATACAACGAAGACGTACAGAGTTAAAAACAGTCCGTTAGATAAGAGGAACATGGGATATGTCGAGAACTAAGAGGTTAAGTGACAAGGTAGATATTGAAACCACTCCAGTTAAAACAAGATAGGGAAGGAATAAGAATTATATAATTTGGACAGCACTCCGACTATAAATGGAAAGAATTCAACATGAACTTGACAAGATGAGAGGATACTTGATGAGATCAACAACACACTGCCTCCGGAACTATTGAAAGAATGGCACAAGGGGTAAGAAAGATTTCAGACAGAACTCCGGTTGAGAAGGGAGGCAAAACTTGATAGAATGGGAAGAACTTGAATGAAGGACATGACACTGCAATTGAATGGATAAGCAAAAGGAAAGAACATGATCTTTGACAAAAATGGGATGATGGGCGAAGAGAGCAACATCACAATGCCTCCGGAACAAACGAGTAGAAGCTAGATCATTGGGATAGAGGGACGAAGAAGAAAATGACAACATCTGCCACAAATGAACTAGTAAAGCACTCTTCCAAGAAGGTTAAAATAGAGTTGTTGGAAGAAACAACAACGAAACGAATAAGCTTGTAGTGGGCTTATGGAAAACATATCAAAAATGCGGTGATATTCTGCCAACAAAAACAATGATTGATCGGGAACAAGGAAGAGATGAAAACACTTCTTTACCGAGATAGGAAGGAGAAGATTGGATCATTGATAAGCACCACAGTCGCAACCATCCTTAGGATAGGCTTTAGGTGAAATATAACCCAAGATAACTCCAATGAAGAGATTAATGGATTTAAAGTTCCTCATTCTTGATAATTTGTGGATCATGAAACACGAAGGGAAATTATCAAGAATGACATAACACCACCTGAAAAGATAAGGGAGAAGGGATTGACCTTTGAAATGCAAGATGGGGTATACTTGAGCTCCTCTGAAAAGAATCTCGATGAACACTTCGAGAAGGAATTAAATCCTTGATGAACCATCATGTAGAGCCTCCATGAAGAACTCCGGTAATAAAAGGATGATAAAAAGAAAGAGAAGTTGAAAACACAAGGTGAATGCTTGCAATGATTTAGATGAAACTTCGTGGTGATATAATTGTGAGATCTTGGAACTCCGGGAAAAGTATGAAGCACTTGAACCGAGAATTTACTCATCGCGAACAAACACTGGAAGAATGAATCCATCACTTGGATGAAACAATAATAAGAATTACGTTATGCGTATCCTTCACCAATTCAAATTGATGACAAGAAACGGATTTGGCACACTACTTTTTCTCATAGAAAGGATTAAAAGAGATATAGCGCAAACTTGAGAAGGACTTCAATGAACCACCGGTAGGATTTGGAAAGAATGAATGAATTGATACAATAACAATGGAAGAGAATTCTTGAACGAACCGCCGTAAGAATTGAAAATGAAACTAGCAAAGGCACAATTCACCAGGAAGAATTTGAAAAACGAATGAAGATACTTGAGGGGATTTCGATACATGAGAACGAAGAGATCATGCGCTGATTAGAGGATATTTGAACGAAGCACCCGCCGGTAGAATTGAGGAATGAGAGCTGAATGTTGAGAATGAATAAATCTTCTGAAATGATGGCCTCTGGAGAGTCAAACTGAAAAGACTCATGAATTGCTCCGAGTGGTGAAAATGATTCTCACAATCGGAAATAATTATGAGAGGATGGCATCGAGCTTGAACCATGAATCTTTGGAAGAACGGGTAAGAATTTAAGAGGAACTCTTCTTCGGTCTTAAAAATCCGAGAATGACGATGAGAAACACCACCATGAATTGTTGAGGCGCTCCGAAATGAAAATTAGAAATGTTGAAGCAATGATGAAAAGAATTTCAAAGATCTTGGAGAAACACATTTGACTAATGATAATTCATTCTTATGTCAACTTTGAAAGAATCTGAGGATAGCTCCAGGAAAGAAGAGTCAGGTAAGATCCTGGGAAAAGACCTATGGGTTAGGGCCCACTCAAAGATACACCGTTGAAAAGTTTGCTTGAAAAGAGAGATTGTACCGGTTGAGTTGAATGGCTTGAATGAGATAACAACCTCGAGATAGCTTAAATGAATTAGCAATGGAAACACGAATCTTCTGAGATATCTTCAGCACGGCGGAACAATTGATTAGCGAGAAGTGGATGATTAAGAGGTGCATCGGCATGAGAAGACATTTGAAACGAGTAAATGATATGATCGACAAGGCTTGACTTGAATCCACTGGAGAAGAAAACGAGTGAAGAATGACGAACTTGAAGCTTCCCTTAGCATCTTCATAATAAACAACGGGTAAAACATTCAAAGAAAAAACTGAAGAGACTTCTCACAAATAGAAGGATACAAGATTATGAAATCCGAATCCTTGAAGAAAAAGGGTGGGAGGGCGGGAAAACGAAGGCAACTTGGGATGGATGAAACAAACACCATTGAGAAGACTTTGAGTTGATCTTGCGGATGTTGAAAATGATCAGATCCACTTGAGGAGAATCACACTGGTTGGAAAGAATTGGCATGACAACCTCGATGATCAAGACGGACTAGTATTCACATCGAAGTGTGATAACACCACTTAGGGAAGGTATGGAATCAACACTTGACATTGAAGCAACTCGAATACCACAGCTCAAAACAAAACAAAAGATTGGCTTGCAGAATAAGCCAGAACAAACATATGATAGAGATTTCGTCCGAAGTTTTCATGGTGGGGCCCACACGGGGTCGATCGTACAACACCATCATCTACAAGGCAGTGCACATCACATATGAAGCGTCCTCGAGTCAGCATAGCCAAGGACTCTTTAAGACACAACGAGACCACTATAAACCAACCGTGGATAGGCGGACAGCTAGACGTCGAACCCCAATCTCATATCATGCATCTGTCGGAAAGATATCCTAGGAGCTACTTGAATTCCCACCTATAAACTCCCAAAACTTTCTGGTTATGCAATCAGGTGTTGGGGATACAGGGGAAGCATAATATCTCACCCAAACTAACAATTCCTACATCCAGTTGTATCCATCTGTCAACACATAACCAAGAAACCTTCGGAAATCGTGTACCTCAACCTTCGAAAAGCATCCGTTATACGAGTTATGGCAATACTCCCGAACTCCCGCCCCATTACTATGTGGCGTCGAGGTTATCTCACCAACAACTGCATAAAAGAGATTTTCGATGTCGGCGAACTCAGGTATTCCAGAATTGCAACAATAAATTGTGAAGACAACACCTCGGAACTCAACTCCCCGGGACACTGCCACAACCCCTAAATGTCAAGAGGGACCAAAAACAATGTTCTCGTCACAAGACTATCGGAACAATTCCAAGATACCCGCGTGATCCTAAAAACAATTTCGTGAAATTTGAGGAGAGAACAGTCAAAACTTCTATGTCAGGAGGCCTCACCAGAGCGACAAAGGGACGGAGGAGTAAAAAGAATCCTACTCTCCGATATATACAATCATAAGACTCAAAACATTTTGTTCTAGACTCAACAACGTCAGCGATTCAATCAAGCAGGGGGCTCCTAAGTCGGGGATGGCTCTAATTACGAACTTATAACACCCACGATGTGGCTATATCTCCCACGTGTCGAGGCACGACTTAGAGGCATAACCGCATTGTGGTTTTCTCGCAAGTGGGGTAATCTTCACATAATCCCATGTACTGAATAAGAAAGGGATAAAGAGTTGGCTTACAATCGCCACTTCACACAATACATAAATAAATCATACATCATCCAAATACACTCAAAGACCGACTACGGTCAAATCCACCAGAAAAGGAAGATAAACCCCAAATGCTAGATCCTTGATCGTCCCAACTGGGCTCCACTACTAATCATCTGGAAAAGACACACAACAACGATCAAGATCTTCATCGAGCTCCCACTTGAGCTCGGTTGCGCCACCTGCACTGGTATCATCGGCACCTGCAACTGTTTGGAAGTATCTGTGAGTCACAAGGATTCAGCAATCTCACCCCCGCGAGATCAAGACTATTTAAGCTTATGGGTAGGATAGGGTAATGAGGTGGAGCTGCAACAAGCGCTAAGCAAATATGCTGGCTAACATACACAAATAAGAGCGAGAAGAGAAGCAACGCAATAGTTGAGAAGCTAGAAGTGAGCCTGAAACTACTTACGCACAACCATAATCACAAGCTCTCACGGTCAATGAAGGATATTCCTTCTCCCGGGAAGACCCGATCAGTCTCGGAATCGCGGTTACAAGACATTTCAACAGTGGTAAAACAAGACCAGCAAAGCCGCCCGATGTGCCGATAATCCCGATAGGAGTCGCACGTATCTCGTTCTCAGGGCAACACCGGATGAGACATCCTATGAGTAAAACCAGCCCTCAAGTTTCCCCGAGGTGGCCCCGCACTCTACTTAGTTTGGACCAACACTTAGAGAAGCACTGGCCTGGGGGTGGTTAAATAAATATGACCCTCGGGCTCGTGAAAACCCAAGGGAAAGTTATAGGTTGTTAGGCAAATGTAAAACCAAGGTTGGGCCTTGCTGGAGGAGTTTTATTCAAAGCGAACTGTCAAGGGGTTCCCATAACACCCAACCGCGTAAGGAACGCAAAATAAAGGAACAAAACACCGGTATGACAGAAACTTGGGTGGCAAGAGTGGAACAAAACACCAGGCATAAGGCCGAGCCTTCCACCCTTTACCAAGTATATAGATGCATTAATTAAATAAGATATATTGTCATATCCCAACATATCCATGTTCCAACATAGAACAATCTTCAACTTCACCTTAAACTAGCAATGCTATTAGAGGGGCTGAGAAAAAGCGGTAACATAGCCAAACAACAGTTTGCTAGGACAATGGGTTAGAGGCTTGACATGGCAATATGGGAGGCATGATATAACAAGTGGTAGGTAGCACGACATAGCGACAGAAGGAACAACTAGCAAGCAAATATAGAAGCAATTTCGAGGGTATGGTCATCTTGCCTTAGATCCCGCAAGGAAGAAGAACGAGTCCATGAAGAAGGCAAACTCATGTAGTCAAACAAATCCTCACAACTCTGGAACGAAACCAAAGCTAACGAGAGAAGCAACCCGAAAAGAAACACGCAACGTAGAAAACAACCATCACATAAACATGGCATGATGCGCAGCCAAGTATGATGCATGTCCGGTTTAATGAGGCATGGCATGGCAAAGTGCACAGACAATACTACAAATTAAGTGGAGCTCAATATGCAACGAGTTGCATATTGACAAAACACCACATGACTTATTTAGTTCTCTCCCGTTTATGTACCCAACAATGTTAAATGTTATTAAACATGGCAAGAGGTGAGACATAAGTAATCTATCTATTTAGGCATGTTTAAATGAGTCCGGAATAACAAACACCAATTCCGGAAAATCCTCATATGCAAATTTTGGAGTTGGTACTGTTGTGCCCTATGCACAATTTTAATGTTGTTAAACATGCAAAGTAATGCCACCATGATAAAATATGCATTTTTCTACCCCATTTACATAAAAAGTTTACTAAATTTGGAGCTACGGTTATTTAGTTATGAAATAAAGCATTTAAACATTGCATTTGAGCAAATTAATGCAAACAGCAAGTTAATCATTTTTAACATGGATGAGAGTTGAATATTATGAAACTAGATGAAATTATAACTATTTTGCATATATAAATCATTTTAATATGATGGACCATTTGTTAGCTATTAAATGCATGATCTAGGGGGGACTTTTCTATAAAACTTTTAAACACTGGATAATTAAAAAAATCGTTCAGCAGGAACAAAACAGGACATGAGCCGAAACAGAAAGGTGCACTGGGCTGGAGGCTGCTCACCAGGCCTCATGGACGGTCAGTGGAGGAGGGAGTTGGGCCTTGGCGCTGGAAGACACCAATGGGCCGGTGGCTTGCGCGGCCCATGAGCAGAGGAGGCTGGCTCGGGGCGACGCGGTGGACCGAGAGAAGAGGTGGGGGAATGCGCGGTCAATGCTTGATGATGAGCTTTCCTCGTCTCCAGACAAACAGGGGCGGCACGGCCTTCGAGCTCCGTCGAAGCGAGGGGCGCGGCGCCATGCGACAGACGGGATCCCTCGGATCCGCTGGGGAGGAGGCCATAGTGGCCGGATCCGGGGTCGGCGCGGCCATCGATGATCGACGGCGGCAGCGGAAGCTTCAAACAACGCTGATGGTTCCCTGCGGCAACAGAGGGAGGGAGAGAAGCTGGTGAGGGGAGGAAAGGAAAGGGAAGGGAGAGAGAGGGGCCATGTGGCAGCGCGACCTGGCCGGAGGTGGTCGCCGGTGGCGACTCCGGCGAGTCGGTGGAGAAGGAGCGGACGACGAGGTCAGGGTCTTGGGCGAACGAGATGAGGTCTCTCGACCCAGATAGGGCAGAGCGCTCAGGAGCGACGGTGGTTCGGGCCTGGCGGGCCTGTGGTGGGGCAAGCCGGTTGGGGAGGCAAGGTGGCGGTGTTGGAGAGGTTGGCGGGTGCGGGGTGGCGACATGGCGCGCCCGGATTGGTCTGGGACGCGGGGGCGGCGGCGAAAATCGAGGAGGAGGGGGCTGGCTGCGGCTGGAGGCAGCGGATCCGAGGAGAAAGGGGTCTAGGGGTAGGGGAACAGCTAGGTTTGACCAAAAATGGACTAGGGGCTGTTTATATAAGGTAGGTGCTAGGGCTAGGGGGTTTTCAGAGTGTTTCGGAGCGTCCGGTCGCGATCCGGTGGTTCCGATCGGAGGGGGGGTTTAGAGAGCTAGTTGTGGGCTATGTAGAGGGCCATGGACTAAGAGGAGAGAAGAGAAGTGCAGCCCAGCAAGGCTTTCGGAGACCGAAAACGTCCAATGTTTGACCGACTATATTGTCCCTATAGTTATCCGTTGCGGAATCAAACGAACTCCAAATGCGATGAAATTTGACAGGCGGTCTACCTACACTATAATAAGGCCGCACGCCAACCTTGAACCCATTTCGAGAACATTTTTCGACCACTTATAAAATAATATTTCCTACATGTCGTGGGCGCGTGCGAGTGTGGTTGGGCTCAGAACGGACAACGGAAAGAACAGAGAGACCCGGACGGATGCAAGTTTTGAAAACATGAGGATGCAATGCGGACGATGACCTGGCAAGATGCCACACGCAAGGGAATGACAAGGCAACACCAGCAAATAACTGGAAGACACCTCGCGCATCGGTCTCGGGGCGTTACACCATTGAAACAGAGGCACTGGGCTTGTGTGTAGGCTTCTTGGGCATAGCCTTCTTCGGCTTGCTAGTAGAGGCCTCGGCAGCGGCAGCAGCGTCTTTGTTGAATTTCCTCATTGCTTCCTTGGCCACTTTGGCCAACTTGGCTTGCCTCTTGGCCCATTCAGCAGGATAGTCCTCACCGTGCTTGAGGCTAGTGGGATCTGCAATTTGACCAGGTGCCAACGGAGGCCTTGGGCAAGGAGGGTGTAACACAAATTTCTTCATGTATTTGGGAGTTACATATTTGTACTCATTCCATTCCCGTGCCCATCTCCTCTCAATCTTCTGAATGCGCACCTTGCGCTCATTCTTGGTTTCTTCAGCTCGTGTGCAGTACCCTACATAGATGTCATCAGGGATCTCAAACAATGTGTTGACTTCCAATCTCTTGCCTCCCTTCTGAGGTTTCTTGCCATCACCCATTTTATTCAGCTGAGGAAATTGAACAACAGAGTTCTCTAATGAGGTACGTAATCTGTCTTCGAGGAACGCTGCACATGAGTTAAGTTGATGAGAATCTAGTGTTCCAGCAATAGACATGAGTACCTGTGAACAGAGTATAGGTGTGAAGAATCTGGGGAGATCACATGCGTTCCCAGAAGTTTTTCTAAAACAAAACAAGTTTGATGAATTTGACCAAGAGTGCCTTGAGGAATTTCACTAAGGGGTCTTTGACTTAGGTTCCAGAGTTGTATAGATTGAGAAATCCACACAACTGAGGAATCTTGAACAAAAACATTGCTTAGAGAAATAGATCAAGAACAGATACATATGGGGTGTTTAACTAGTGGGAAGTTAAGGAATGTCGGGGAAACTGATCCTCGAACACCTATGGGGCCGGTGGACCGGGCCCCTTTCGGTTCGGCGGGGGGCGGAGATCGTACGAAGAGCAGATCGAGGTGAAGCACACGAGCAGTTTACCCAGCTTCGGAGCTCTCCGGAGAGATAACACTCCTACTGCTGCTTGTCGGGTTCTATTCTGTTCTTGCTCTAGAGAGAGAGCATAGTGTCTTTCTGGGTTAGAATGCGTCGAACCGAACCGAACCCCACCCCAACCCCCCAACCCCCTCTACGTTGCGCATGGGCCTCCTTTTATACGCCAAAGGGGTCACCGACAGGTGGCAACGCAGAGAAGGTTACAAATGTAAAAAGTGAGGTGGTTGGTACAGCTACTTGTACAGTGCACCCTACCTAACCCTGACGGCAGGGGACAAGGGCATTAAGTGCCCGTCTGCATCGCCCAAACAGTGCAGAAAAGGACCATTAGGGGCGCCACCGTTCGCCACGATGGCGATCTTGTCAGCTTCGCATGCCCCTGCGCACCGCTGGCTGCACAGCCTCCCGCCACGCGCGCCTGGAGAAGCCCCCAGGGCGACACGTTGGTGGATGCGCTGGAGCATGGGCACAGAGTGGCCGCCTGCCGTGGCAAGCGCCTTGCCGCTGCTGTTATCTTGTCGGGTCCGGAGGCTTGTCGCTTACCGGGCCTCGAGGTACCTTGGTTGGTCTTCCCGGCAAGCTCCTCTTGCCGGGGCCTTGTTGCCTTGCCGGAGCGCGAGGCGCGTCGCGGCAAGTTCCTTGGAGTGTCCTGGCTGGCCTTCCCGGCAAGCTCCTCTTGCCGGGGCCTTGTCTCCTGAGCTTAAATACTTTGTTCTTGAATGGCTCCAAGGGAACCATGGAGGATCTTGGCGTTCGCCCGGCAAGCCTTGCCGCGGGGTGCTGCAACTGCCCGTGCACAAGTTCGGGGTACTAGGGTACCCCTATTCTAGTACACCGACAGGAGCCCCCGGGCCTGGGCCAGACACGGTGCCGAGCGCTGTTGGGCCAGGCCCAAGACAGGGCACGGGCACACGCGGACTGGGCCACACCGAATCTCGCTCCGTATCCACCGCGCTCTCCCATAACGGCACGCATTGAATGCGGCATCGTGGGAGAGATCGTGGGTGGTTGTTTATTCGGAAGGGCGAAACGTCCGCCCCGTCCCTCTTTATAAGCAGAGGAAACAGGGGCAGTTCGTTCCCCCTCGCTGGTTGCTACTACTTCATCTTCACGAACCTCCGCCGCTCCCCCCTTCTTCTCGAAGCCGAGAGAGCAGCGCTCCGCCCCCCATTGCCACCAGCATCACCACGCCGTCGACCTCCGTCACCACCTCCGCCTTGGCCCCGAAAGCCGACAAGGGAAAGGGCGTGAAGTTGGCCGAGGCGCAGCGGCTCGCGGCGCTGCGAAAGGAGCGGGCGATCTTCTCCCCTCAGCTCGGCGTGCAGGAGCTGAGGGAGTACTTCTACCTCTTTTGGGCGACGGAGACGCGTGCGCATCCGCGCACGAGGGTACTCCCAGCCGCTGCTTCGGAGCTAGCTCCAAATGGGTACCCATTCTTCGCGCTATTCTTCTATTGCGGGCTTTGCCCGCCCTTCTCGGAATTCTTCTGTGATATCATGAACACATACGGCTTCCGCCTCCTTGACTTCACCCCCAACGCCGTTCTGACCATGGCAGTTTTCGCACATTTGTGCGAAAACTTTGTCGGAGTCCACTCAAGTGTTGCCCTTTTCCGCCACTACTTCATACCTCGGGTAGAGAGAGGAGAGCCGCTTGCCGAAGGGATTGCCTGGATCTCGAGAGTCGGCAAGAAGGAGGCGTACTTGGAGGGTGAGCTCCGCAGCAAGTGGGATGAGTGGAGAGCGGAGTGGTGCTGGATTGTCGAGGAGAATCCGCAGCCCTTCACCGCCGTGCGCCAAACTCCAATAGTGCGCAGCAATGACTGGAGCAACGTGGCCCCAGAAGACGAGAGGCTGAAGATCGCCATTACTAGGATCCTTCGCCTCAGGCTTGCCGGGCTCACTGTAGGCGCTGTAGGCGCAGATTTCCTCCGCCGCCGCATCGCCCCCCTGCAGGAGAGGGGGAGGCCCGCCTGGGAATTCAAGAACTCGGCGGAAATCATGAGGCTGCGGCCGGGCCTCAACTACAACTTCACCGTCTTGGAGTTGGATGCAATGCTCTTGGACTTGTTCAAACGCGACCCCCAGCACCCATTCACGCTGCCGAGGGGCGTTGTCCCATTATGCAACAATTCTTTGCTTGACCTGATCCGCGCCATGATGCCGTTGTGTGATTCACACGGAATCGTTCCAACTTGGCAAGAGCCTGCGGATGACGTCGTGCAAGCGTTCTTCAACAACTTGGAAGAAGTGCCGGTCCGCGCTGACGAGCAGAAGAGCCTCACCCGTGACACCACCGATGAGGAGCTGCAGCGCATCGCCACTTGGGCGGAAGAGGTTGCGGCCGCAGCTGCCGCGGGCGTGTTTGGGTTCACTGTGGAGGAGGCGGAGGCTGCAGAGTCGGAGGCTGCAGAGGCGGCAAACCTTGCCGAGCGCGCGGAGTTCATTGGCGAGGAGGAGCCTGCCGGTTCCGAAGCCGAGCCGAGCGAGGCCGGCGAGGAGGAGCCCGAGCCTTCAGAAAACTTGCCACAGGCGGAGCCCCCGGCCCCGCCAAGAAGGCGCCTTCGCAGGGCCGGGGACGCAGCGGGGCGGCAGCCGGGTCAACAGCCGCCGAGCCGTGCGACGCGCTCTACCGCGACAAGCAATGTTGCCGCGGGAGCGCCCCACGCAACAGCGGCAACTGGAGCGGGATCTTCCCGGGCCACCGCCACCGGCCCCGCCAAGCGGGAAAGGGATCCTACTCCTCCGCCTCGCCGTACCGGAGGAGGGCCGGACTTCGATCTTTCCGCGCTCAGCTCCGACGAGGAGGAAGAAGAGTAAGTTTCTTTGGTGCTCTTGTAGTTCTTCAATCTTGCTGTTTATATCTTGTATCTGACTTGCTCCAATCTGGACTCCTTTCTTTTCAGGACGCTGGCCCAGAGAGCGGCGAAGAGGGCCAAGGCCGCGGTGACTGTCATCGAGGATGACCCCATCGTGTCAGCAGGAGGTGGGTCCGAGACCACCTTGACGGACCCGGCAATCACTCCTCAAAGCTGCCCCCAGCGCAGTCCCCAGCGTAAGTTCATAGTTTAGCCTTCTGCTGCCGGGCGCGCTTGAGTGCTTTTTCCTTTGTTGATATCTTACTTGTTGATTTGTGTAGGAGCAGAGCCGCCACATCAGGAGCGCCCGGAAGCTGGTCCCGAAGTGCCATCTGCTTCGACTACGCCGCCAAGGGAGGGGTTCCCGGTAAGGGAGCACTCTCCGGCAAGGGAGAACTCTCCGGTAAGGGACAGCACCGTCAATCCTGCGGCGACCGAGACCGCAACTGCAGATCTTGGCGTAGGTAATTCACTTCTCCAAAAACTTTCCCTTGGGTTCTTCTTCTTCTGATTTTCTTCTCTTGGATTTTTGATTGATTTTTCTCCCTTCTTCGTTCTTCAGACCCCTCTGCTACTGAGCCAATGGAGACAGAGGGCGCCGGCGAGGAAGGGGCCGGTGCTGATGAGACCGCCGGCGAGGAGGCCGCCAGGGCTGCCGCTGCAGAAGCCGGCGAGGGGTCGGGCAATCGCACTGACGACCCGGAGGCCGCAGGAGCGCCAGGTGCTGCACCGACCGCCGATCCCTCTGCCGCTTCTGCGGAGCCGGGCTCCGAGGATCCCCAGCCCGGCACCTACTTGAAGGCCGACGACAATATCTTCATCAAGCTGCCTTGGGCGTCGAGCTCCAGGGCACCGGTCGAGGGGGAAACTTTCGACGGGGAGGTGCTCGCCTCTGCTGGACTGTCGTTGGTCGACACGCCCAGCAGCAGTAGTGGCGAGCCTGAGGAAGAGCAGCTGCTGCGGAAGCTGCTGTCACTCTACCGCGCCCGGCAAGCCAAGATGGCTTCCCGAGAAGCGCTTGTCGCGAAGGCGGGAGTTGACATGGAGAAGCGCGCGGAGGAGCTCTGGGGCCACAATCAAGAAACTCTCCGGTCCCTGGCGCAGGAGCGGGAGCGACTCGACGAGGAGCGCACGGCCTTCCTTCTCGAGAAGGCCGAAGCTGAGGAGGTGCAAAGGCTGGCCGCCGAGAAGCAGTCCGCGCGGGAAGGTGAACTAGTGCAGCGGAAGGCCAACCTCGACAGCTACGAGGAAGAGCTCGCCGAGCGCGAGCAAGCACTTGGCGGGGCGCTCAAGGAGGCAAAGGACGCTGCGGCAATTGCAGAGGCCGCCAAGAAAGAGCTAGAGGAGAAGGTGGCGCAGCTGGAGGCCAACATTGGGAAGAGCAGCGAGGAGCTTGCCGCGCTCAAACGTGAGCGTGAGAAGGATGCTGCCGCCCATGGTGAGCTGCAAGGTCTTCTCGCTGAGAGGGGCAAGGAGCTCAGCGCCGCCAAGGATTCCAAAGCAGACATGGAGCTGAAGTTGGCCACGCTGACGCAGACGCTGAAGGCCGCCAAGGAGCGGGAGAAGACCTTGTCGGAGAAGGTCAAGGCTGACGCGACGCTGCTGGAGAGCATTGCGGTTACCCAGAACTCGTTCAGAGACACTGTGGAGCACTGGACCGAGGGTTTGGTGAACATTGCTGCAGTCATCAACGAGGAGCTGGCGCAGCTGGGGATGGAGGACTTTGGGTATCCTTCCGACGAGAGTCTTCAACCTAGCGCCAAGCTCGGCCTGTTCTTCAAGGGCGTGGCGACGGCACTCCAGCGGCTCCGGGAGAGGATCTCGAAGCAGCTAGCCGACGAGTCGTGCAAAATCCGCGCCGGGGTTCTCCAGAAGGTGCTGATGAAGGTGGCCTTCCGCAATCCAGGCCTCAGCTTCACCAACATCCTCATGTCCTTGTCGCCTGACGCCGATTTGGATGCACTCAAGGCCCTTGTCGCACCCATTGTGGACAAGGTGAGCGAGATCAAGAGGGTCGAGGGCGGACGCGTATACTAGGCCGTCCATTTCTTCTTTTCCCTTGCCGCTGCTAATCATGTTATGAAAACATTCTGTTAGAGCTGCGACAAGTTATCTTGTAATATAACTTTGTTTCTGTTATCAATTGCTATGTTATTTCCTCTACTAGATTCCTCCTTTGTATGTTTTTACCCTACGCTTCTAGGGAACTTGTCGGCGCAGGCACCCGAGCCGCGAGCGTTGAGTGCGGAACTTCAGCAGCCTGCTGGCGGCGCTGCTTCCGACAAGAAACCTTGTCGCGACTAGATGCAGCACACTTAAGCTGTTGAGCGGACTCGAAACAAAGTAAGGGCGCAACTAGCCACGAGTTGGTTCCTCCGCGCACAGGTTTTCCATACAAAGCAGGGTCGTTCGAGGAAGATAACTCAAAAATTTAAAAACTGATTGCTCAAACTTTGGCAACTTAGCTTTTCTGTCGCTTGCTTCCCGGCAAGGCAAGACTTCGCTTGAACGACGCCTGGTCCATACCACAATCTTCTCCTTCCCCCCCGGCAAACATGTGTGCGAGGGAACCTCCTTTTCCTTTGTTGAAAAAGAAGAAAGAAGAGAAAATAACGATATGGAGCCCTTCGGCTCGTTACTGCTCACCGGATGTAGGTGCTGCACAAAGTGTCAGATAACGCATGCGAGAAAGAAACTAATGCATGAAATGGACAAGTTGTGCGGAGCACATGGGGTTCTTTTTATGCACGGGATCTGCGCCCGGCTTTGTACAAAGGATTACATGCAACAGCGGCAAGACTTGTACAAAAGGTGGTTGCCGGAACGGGGTTCCGGCAACCGCGCCCTACGGGAAAAACTTACGAAGATGTTCTATGTTCCAGGAGTTGCTCACCGGAATGCCATCTTCGGTCTCAAGGCGGACAGCGCCGGGCCTTGTGACTCGTCTCACCCGATAAGGGCCTTCCCACTTCGGCGTCAACTTGTTGGAATTCTTGGCGGACTGAACGCGCCGAAGAACAAGGTCGCCTTCCTCGAAGCTTCTGGCCTTAACTTTGCGGCTATGGTAGCGGCGCAAAGCTTGCTGGTATCGAGCAGCTCGTACAGCAGCCTGAAGACGATCTTCCTCAAGGAGCAGCGCGTCGTCTTGTCGCAGCTGTTCTTGCTCAAACTCATCATAAGCGAGCACTCGAGGCGATCCGTATACGAGTTCCGTGGGGAGAACTGCCTCTGCTCCGTAGACTAGAGCGAAAGGTGTCTGGCCAGTGGCTCGATTTGGCGTCGTTCTGATCGACCAAAGAACCACCGGCAGCTCCTCGATCCAGTTTCTTCCGCACTTGCGCAGCCTGTCGAAAGTTCTGGTCTTGAGCCCGCGCAGCACTTCAGCATTTGCCCTCTCTGCTTGACCGTTGCTTCTCGGATGAGCAACAGAAGCGAAGCAGACCTTGGCGCCAAGGTCTTGGACGTACTGCATGAAGGTGCGGCTCGTGAATTGCGTGCCGTTGTCGGTGATGATCCTGTTAGGGATCCCGAAACGGCAAACAATTGACCTGAAGAACTTGACTGCTGACTGTGCTGTCACCTTCCTCACTGGCTGCACTTCCGGCCACTTTGTGAACTTGTCGATTGCGACGTACAAGTACTCAAAGCCCCCGACAGCTCGGGGGAAAGGGCCGAGGATATCGAGCCCCCAGACCGAAAATGGCCAGGATAAAGGGATCGTCTGGAGAGTTTGAGCTGGCTGGTGTATCTGTTTGGAGTGGAACTGGCACGCTTCACACTTGGTTACTTGTGCAGTTGCATCCTGGAGGGCTGTCGGCCAAAAGAAGCCTTGCCGGAAAGCTTTGCCGGCAAGTGCCCTTGCGCCTATGTGGTGGCCACATATGCCTCCATGTATCTCTGCCAACAGCTTTTGTCCATCTTCCCGGCAAATACACTTCAATTTCACACCGTTGAGTCTTCTTCTGTACAGTATGCTATCGACAAACTGGTACATACTTGACTGCCGGGCTACTCTTTCCGCTTCTTCTTGCTCTTCGGGAAGTTCTCCTGTCTGAAGGAAATGGACAATCTGCTGTGCCCATGCTGGAGCTTGTGGCTCGACAACAAGGACTAAAGGCACATCTGCTGCTGCGGGAACATCCGCTTCTACGGCAAGGACTTGCGGCCCTGCCGGAGCTTGATGTTCCCCGGCAAGCTTGCCGGAGCAAAACTTGTCGGGAGCGTCTGCTTCAACGGAACAAACCATAAGGTTTGCCGGAGCAGACTGCCCCTCAGCATTCTTGGTGTTGATCTTGGGGACTTTCTTGGCGGCGGCTTCGGGGAGCTCTGCCGGAAAGTAGTCGCCAGAAACCAACTTCCTCTTCTTGCTTTGTCCAGTTGAGGGTGTTACGGATGGTTGAGTCAACTTGAGCACAAAGATCCCTGGTTCCACAGGTAACTTTAGTGCGGCGCACTTTGACAGGCCATCAGCAATGTCATTCTGAGCTCTCGGGATATGTTCCATCTGTAGGCCGTCAAAGTGCTCTTCTAGCTTCCTCACTTCATCAACATATGCTTCCATCAATGGACTCTGGTAGTTCTTGTTCACTTGGCGGACGACAAGCTGTGAGTCACCCCTGACAATGAGCTTCTTGATCCCAAGGTCTGCTGCGATTCTGAGACCGGCAAGCAATCCTTCATACTCTGCAGTATTGTTGGTTGCTTGCTCCTTGGGAAAGTGCATCTGGACTACGTACTTGAGGTGCTCTCCGGTGGGTGCGACAAGCAGCACGCCCGCACCAGCGCCTTGCAGCGAGAAGGCACCATCAAAGTACATCAGCCACTCTCTGCTTGCCTCTTTGACGGGGATGCTCGTCTCTGGAATTTCTTCATCTGGGGTTGGCGTCCACTCTGCTATGAACTCTGCCAATGCTCTGCTTTGGATAGTTGAAGTGCTCTCAAACTTGAGGCCAAAGCTTGACAGTTCCAGCGCCCACTCGACAATCCTGCCTGTTGCTTCTGGATTTTGCAGTATCCTCTTCAGCGGAAAGCGAGTGACGACTGTGATTTCATGTGCTTGGAAGTAATGGCGCAGCTTTCTCGAGGCCATGAGGAGGCCGAAAAGCAACTTCTGCACACCAGAGTACCTTGATCTAGCCCCCTGCAGAAGGGAACTGACAAAGTAAACTGGACGCTGCACCATTCTCTTCTGCATCTTATCATGCTCCTGCGCAGATCCATCTTTGTCGGGACCAGAGCTTGTCGGCGAAGCCCCCTGCTTGTCGCTGGATGCATCTGCCGTGGTTGCTGGCTCATCATCTGCCTCTCTCTCCGCCACTAACGCAGCACTAACCACTTGATTGGTTGCCGCTATATACAGCAGCAACTTCTCTTGCGGCTTAGGTGCGACAAGTGTTGGAGTGGAGGACAGGTATCTCTTCAAGTCCTGCAGCGCAGCCTCCGCCTCCGGAGTCCATTTCATTGGACCTGCCTTTTTCAAAATTTTGAAAAATGGCAGGGCGCGCTCAGCAGATCTAGAGATAAACCTGCTGAGAGCAGCCACGCAACCGGCAAGCCTTCGTACATCCTTGACGCGCTTTGGTGCTTCGATCTGCTCAATGGCCTTGATCTTGTCGGGATTGGCTTCAATTCCCCGCTGAGACACGAAGAACCCGAGAAGCTTGCCGGAAGGGACTCCAAACACGCACTTCTCGGGGTTAAGCTTGAGGTTGATCTTGCGCAGATTTGCAAATGTCTCGTCTAAATCTTGAATCAGGGTCGCCCTGTTCTTGCTCTTGACCACTATGTCATCCATGTAAGCTTCCACATTTCTGTGCATTTGCGGCTCAAAAGCGTGGTGGACTACCCTTGCGAATGTTGAACCAGCATTCTTCAAACCGAAAGGCATCCGTACGAAGCAGTACGTGCCACACGGGGTGATAAATGCGGTTTTCTCTTCATCCTCTTCTGCCATGAAGATCTGATGGTATCCTGAGTATGCATCAAGAAATGAAAGCAAATCACATCCGGCTGTGGAGTCAACAATCTGGTCAATGCGCGGCAAGGGAAATGGGTCTTTGGGACAAGCTTTATTAACATCAGTGAAGTCAATACAAAGTCTCCATTTCCCGTTAGCCTTGCGCACAACAACAGGATTGGCCAACCACGTGGGATGGAGCACTCCTCTGACAAGGCCTGCTGCTTCCAACTTCTTGATTTCTTCTGCGATGAATTCTTGGCGCTCCACTGCCTGCTTCCTGACTCTCTGCTTGACGGGCCGCGCATGAGGACAGACGGCAAGGTGGTGCTCAATTACTTTCCTGGGAACACCGGGGATATCAGACGGTTGCCATGCAAACACGTCGACATTCGCCCGCAGGAAAGCAACGAGCGCGCTTTCCTATTTGGGGTCAAGAGTGGCGCTGATGGTGAAGGTACCACCAGCGCCATCCTCCTTGGCGGACACCTTCTTGGTCTCAGGTGGAGCTGCCATTGCCTTCTTACACTTGCCGGTGGAGCTCGATGGTGCGTCCTCGACGGTAGCGCAGCACTCCGAAGAGGTGCGCTTGCCGGAGTGGGCATCAGAGCTCTTGCCGGACTTGGTCTTCTTCTTCCCCCCGGGAGCTTCAGCGGCAAGTGTCTTGCGTTCTGCTGCGGCTGCTGCTTCCCGGTAGATCTTGTCGGCACAGATAAGAGCATCCTTCTTGTCGCCAGGGACAGAGATGACACTTATCGGGCCTGGCATTTTCAGTACGTTGTACGCATAGTGAGAGGCTGCCATGAACTTGGCGAGTGCCGGACGGCCAAGGATTCCATTGTAAGGTAATGGAAAGTCAGCAACATCAAATGTGACCCTCTCAGTCCTGAAGTTCAGTTCGCTGCCAAATGTTACCGGCAACGTGATCTTTCCCTTCGGCTTGCTCCTTCCCGGGTTGATTCCTTGAAATGTACCGGTCTCTTCGAGCTCGCTGTCAGGGATCTGGAGTTTCTGGAGCACCGCGGAGGAGATCAGGTTCAAGCCGGCCCCGCCGTCAACTAGCATCTTAGTGACCTTGAGGTTGCGGATTCTTGGTGAAACCAACATCGGCAAGCACCCGACCGCAGTTATGCGATCCGGGTGGTCCTCAATATCAAAGATGATAGGCGTGCCGGACCATTTCAGAGGCTTGCGTGACTCGACGGATGGTTCTGCTGCATTAACTTCCCGCACCCACTGCTTGAGCTGACGGTGTGAGGTATGCAGAGAAGCACCACCGTCAACGCACAGGACCTCTGTGGCTTTCTGGAACTCCTGCTCATCAGTCTCCTCGTCATCCATGTCTTCATCGTTGTTGTCATCTTCATCCTTGTCGCGGCCGCGGGGAGGTCTGTCTCCTTGCCGCTGCTTGGCCTTGCCGCGGCGTCCTCCTCGGCCGGGACGTTTCTTGCCGGATCCCCCAGCACCTTCCTGGGCCTTTTCCTTGTCGCGCCGCTCGTATTCAGCTTTCTGTTGCTCAACAAGCTGCTCGACTTTCTTACAGTTCTGGAGATCATGGCCCTTGGTGCGGTGGATCTTGCAATACTGCTTGTTGGTGCCGTCCTGCTTGTCGGCGACCGCCACCTCCGCGGCAACCTCCTTGCCGGAGTCACCAGCTTTGGCTTCCTTGGCGCCACCACCGTTGCCGGACTGCTCAACAACTAGCACCTCTTTGCCTTTCCTCCTTCTGTTGTTCCGCCGCCGGTTTTTCCTTGACGGGGTAGCATCTTCACTGTCAGATCCTCCCGCTCCTACATTCTCTCCGGGGAGTCTCCTCCCTTCCTCAGCACGTGCACACTTGTCGGCCAGTGCATATAACTCACTGACGTCCCTGATCTTGCACATCGCCATTTCCTCCCGCATCCTGCGGTTCCGCACGTTCTGATGGAACGCGCTGATCACCGCGGCAGGGTGGACGTCTGGGATGTTGTGCTGCACACTGCTGAATCTCTGAATGTACTTGCGCAGGGGCTCTCCTTCCTTCTGGGCGAGCAGATGAAGATCACTCTCCTGGCCATGAGGCTTGTGTCCGCCTGTGAAGGCGCCGACGAATTGATGGCACAGATCAGCCCAAGAGGATATTGAGTTGTCCGGCAAGTGCATGAGCCAAGATCTGACGTTGGGCTTGAGCACCAGCGGGAAGTAGTTGGCAAGGATCTTGTCATCCCGTCCCCCGGCAGCCTGCACCGCGATGGTGTAGATGCTGAGGAACTCTGACGGATGCGTCTTGCCGTCGTACTTCTCCGGTACGTCTGGCTTGAAGTTTTTCGTGCTGGGCCACTGGACTTGCCGCAGCTCACGAGTGAACGCAGGGCAACCTACCGCGTACGGCAGATCGCCTGGTTCCCCTGGCGCATGCATGTCATCAGAGGGCCCAGCGCGCTTGTCGGATTGACGTCGCGCTTCTCTTGGCGCTCGATGCGAGTTCGAGCGTCTTCTTGTTGCCGATCATGAAGGACTTGGCGCTGATCGCGACGAGCTCGTGGATCCGACGATGCAGTGGAGTCGCTGTCGAGGTGGATCCGGCGAGTCGGCGATCTTGGCCTTCGGGGCGGTGATTGCATGGTAGTTGCACCTCCACCCGTTTCGTCGCCACCGGCTCGCGCCTGGCAACCCTGCCGCGGCGGTGACGCGCTCGGCCGCTGTGGAGTGTCGCCGTTGGCGTAGCCGATGAGACTCTGAATTGTGGCCCTCCATTCGTCGATCTTGTCCGACGTCGGAGGGTAATCTAGGAGAAGTTGAGCTCGCGCCAAAGCTTCTGCTGGAGTGGTGGGTGGCAGTGGCGGACGGCGCGAGGAGCGGGACGTGCTCGGACTTCTAACTATGTTGGAAGGAGCAGTATCCCGTCCAGGCGACCGTGCCCCGCTCGTGCCAGCACGCTGGCATGCATGCTGGTCTTGAGCGCCCCGAGATCCACCAGCTTGGTCTTGGCCTATCATGCGTATGGCACTGCTAGTGCCATGACGCTGTTGGTCTTGCGCCTCCTGAGAGTGGCGTGGAACATGTACAGTCGCCGAGGTTTGTGCAGCCTTGTTCTTGGACCTGGCGGCATCATGAGCTTCCTCGTCGACGTCCATTCTTCCGCCGGCGTCCATTCCACCACCCGTTTGCTCCAACGGTGGCGGAAGTGACGTGGATGGAGCGGCTGCCGCCGAAGTCTTCTTCTTCGGTGGCATGTTGATGAAGGGAATGAAGATCTAGCTCGTGTGAACGCCGGATCAGGTTCACACAATCTCGACGCCCCCTACCTGGCGCGCCAAAGATGTCGGGGAAACTGATCCTCGAACACCTATGGGGCCGGCGGACCGGGCCCCTTTCGGTTCGGCGGGGGGCGGAGATCGCACGAAGAGCAGATCGAGGCGAAGCACACGAGCAGTTTACCCAGCTTCGGAGCTCTCCGGAGAGATAACACTCCTACTGCTGCTTGTCTGGTTCTATTCTGTTCTTGCTCTAGAGAGAGAGCGTAGTGTCTTTCTGGGTTACGAATGAGTCGAACCGAACCGAACCCCGAACCCCCCTCTACGTTGCGCATGGGCCTCCTTTTATACGCCAAAGGGGTCACCGACAGGTGGCAACGCAGAGAAGGGTACAAATGTAAAAAGTGAGGTGGTTGGTACAGCTACTTGTACAGTGCACCCTACCTAACCCTGACGGCAGGGGACAAGGGCATTAAGTGCCCGTCTGCATGGCCCAAACAGTGCAAAAAAGGACCGTTAGGGGCGCCACCGTTCGCCACGATGGCGATCTTGTCAGCTTCGCATGCCCCTGCGCACCGCTGGCTGCACAGCCTCCCGCCACGCGCGCCTGGAGAAGCCCCCAGGGCGACACGTTGGTGGATGCGCTGGAGCGTGGGCACAGAGTGGCCGCCTGCCGCGGCAAGCGCCTTGCCGCTGCTGTTATCTTGTCGGGTCCGGAGGCTTGTCGCTTACCGGGCCTCGAGGTACCTTGGTTGGTCTTCCCGGCAAGCTCCTCCTGACGGGGCCTTGTTACCTTTCCGGAGTGCGAGGCGCGTCGCGGAAAGTTCCTTGGAGTGTCCTGGCTGGCCTTCCCGGCAAGCTCCTCTTACCGGGGCCTTGTCTCCTGAGCTTAAATACTTTGTTCTTGAATGGCTCCAAGGGAACCATGGAGGATCTTGGCGTTCGCCCGGCAAGCCTTGCCGCGGGGTGCTGCAACTGCCCGTGCACAAGTTCGGGGTACTAGGGTACCCCTATTCTAGTACACCGACAAGGAACAAACACCATTTGAAGATTTTGTGAACATCATCAGAATCAACATGGGCAGTAGAAATAGATTTTACTTACCATTGATGAAGAACACGACGAACTAGGAAGTGTAGATGTGAAGTTCGTCCGTTCAGATCTTCCACGCCCTAACTTGGTGGCGGAAGACTGTTATGGCGGCGGTGGAGTGAGTACGACGGCGACGAGGTTGAGGCAGTGAAGCTCTTCCTCACCGGCGATGATGGAAGTAGTGGCGATGCTAGGTCTGGAAGCTCGAGCGAGAGGAGTAAGGTCGAGCAGGGTAAGCGAAGTCTGAGGAGGGAGAGGGGTATTTATTGCCAAGGTGAAAACCGCTCGCCCGAAGAAATTTGACGAACAGTGATGTAACACCCCGGATATGATTTACCCAATATGTACTCCAACTCTTGCCGTTTCCGGCGCTAAGTTATTTTATTTTCTCAGGTTCGGGTATTTGTCTCCGTGTGTAGTTATCGTTGTCATGCATCTCATATCATATCATCATGTGCATTGCATTTGCATACGTGTTCATCTCATGCATTCGAGCATTTTCCCCGTTGTCCGTTTTGCATTTCGGTGCTTCGTTCTCCTCTGGTGGTCTTTTCTACCTTTCTTTTGTGTGTGGGGATTAAAAATTTCCGGATTGGACCGAGACTTTCCAAGCGGCCTTGGTTTACTACCTGTAGACCGCCTATCAAGTTTCGTACCATTTGGACTTCGTTTGATGCTCCAACGGTTAACCGAGGGACCGAAAAGGCCTCGTGTGTGTTGCAGCCCAACACCCCTCCATTTTGGGCCAAAACCCACCAAAACCCTCTCCATCATCTAGAGCGTTCGATCACGATCGCGTGGCCGAAAACCGCACCTCATTTGGACTCTCCTAGCTCCCTCTATGCCTATATAAAGACCCCCCCATTTCAATTCCCGAATCTTCTTCCCCTAACCTAGCTCCTCTTCCACCGCGCCGCGCCGGACACAATCCGCGCCGACGGACATGTCCGGTTAGCCGCCGCTGCCACCTGGCGTCCTCTCGTAGGTCGCGCCGCCATCGCCCCACATCGCCTGTCCCCGCCGCCGCGGCCCGGGAGCCCGAAGCCGGCCCTCCAGGCCCGCGACCTCGACCGGCCGCCGCCTCAGGCGCGCGCCCGCGCCGCCCTCCGCCCGCTCCGCCTCAAGCTCGCTGCAACCGCCGCTCGTCTCCGGCCAAGCTCGCCGCCGCCCGCCGAGCTCGCGCCGCTCCGGCCGCCGCCTCCAAGCTCGCCGCGGTCGCCGCCCCGTCGTCAATCTTCTCCGGCCGAAGTCCTCAAGTCCGGCGACGTCCCGAGCTCCTTCCTCGACAGATCCAGCCACCCCCGTCTCACTCCGGCGAACAAGTTCCTCTCCGGCGAACCTCGTAAAGCGTGCACGATCTGGATCTAGATGTGGGATATTTGCCTCGGTTGACTTTTTGCCCGAAACCCTAATTATTTTGCCCCTGTTCATCACGTCGTAACTTTGCATCCGTATCTCCGTTTTGGGCATATAGCATATCAAAATGTTCATCTCAGAGAGTACATCATTTCATCTCATTGCATCATTTTCATTTGAGTTCATCTTGATGCCCGAAATGCTATTATAAGAATGCTATTTGAGATAATTGTCAGATCTGCTGCTCCAATTAGATATTTGTCATTTTTGCCATGATTATTGTGTGCATGATATGCCCCTGAGCTCTTCATGAGTTTTGTTATTTGTTTTGCCATCTATCCTGAGGTGTAACCCATGTATTTTTGTGATGTGTGTGGTGACTAACACAAGCTTGCAAAGATGAGCATTCGTTAATGCTGATTTCAGGGACTTAGCATTTCCACTAAGTCCTTGACCTGTTTATCTCAATGTGCCATATGTTCATGTTGTTTCCTAGTGATCCGTGCCTCTTTTGGGGATGATCAGTAAGTATGATTTGTTAATCTTGTAGTTCCCTATCCATCCTTGTCTTTGTTTGCAATTATGGAGCAACCTAGCTTGAGTCAATTGAGCTCTACTTTTGTCATTTCGTGAATCTGGGTAGATCCTCTACTTGTTAGCGATTTTGCCGAGGATGTTTTAGTTGATCCATGCATGCTATGTTATTGTTCTTGCCATGGCTAGCTTGTATAATGTGTATTCTTGATGGGTGTACGCTTAGATTGTCATGACATGCTCTGTAGTGAGTGCATCGAGCTCGTAAACATGCCTACTTGATATCTGTTTCAGCATGCTCCAGTTTTCACTAAGTCTGAGAACTGATTATGTTTTTGCCATGTTCACATGCTTGCAAATGTATTTCTGATCCCTTTTGGCTCAAGGTCACGAAGGGACTTTTGTTAAGCTCTTTGAGTAGCTCCATGCCATGCTTTACTTTTCCATGTTCAAGTCCTGTAGCATATAGTTTTCAAGCTCCAAAGTGTGCTACCTGATCTGAAATTCCAGGCAAGTGTTAATTTCACTAAGTCTGAAATCTATTTGTCAAATGCATTTTTGCCATGCTTGTTTGAACCTGTTAATGCATAAATTGGCCGTAGCTCAGTGTTCATCTTTTGTTAAGCATCATGAATGGATCCCTGCCATGTATTTTGATGCCATGTTTGGGTGCTGTAGCATGTTCATCTTGTTACATTTAGATGGCTACTTGCTATAAATCGCAGAACGTGGTCATATTTGAATTGCTTGCCATTTCCAAACCGTAACTCCGATTCCGGCGTTCTTTATATTGTTTTCAAGCGTTTTCATCTCATCTTTCCAGTGGCACACTTGCATTTACAAGTTGAGGCCAGGTTCACGCATTACTTGTCAAATCTTGCATATGCATCACATATTTCATCCCGCGTAGCATACCATCTTCGCATCATATTGTTTGAGCCTTGTACGTGGTTGATTGTGTCCTTGTTGGTTGTTTGTCTTGTTTGGGTAGAGCCGGGAGACGAGTTTGCTAACGAGGAGCCCGTTGAGTTTGATTTCGACGATCCAGTCAATTCTGATAACTTTGAAGGCAAGATGATCATACCCTCGAAATCACTACTATCTTTGCTTCGCTAGATGCTCGCTCTTTTGCTATGCCTATGCTACGATGCCTACCACTTGCTTATCATGCCTCCCAAATTGCCATGTTCAAGCTCTAACCCACCATGTCCTAGCAAACCGTTGATTGGCTATGTTACCACTTTGCTCAGCCCCTCTTATAGCGTTGCTAGTTGCAGGTGAAGATTGGAGACCGTTCCTTGTTGGAACATTATTTACTTGTTGGGATATCATTATATTATCTTGTTATCTTAATGCATCTATATACTTGGTAAAGGGTGGAAGGCTCGGCCTCTCGCCTAGTGTTTTGTTCCACTGTTGCCGCCCTAGTTTCCGTCATATCGGTGTTATGTTCCCGGATTTTTGCGTTCCTTATGCGGTTGGGTGATAATGGGAACCCCTTGATAGTTCGCCTTGATTAAAGCTTTTCCAGCAATGCCCAACCTTGGTTTTACCATTTGCCACCTAGCCTCTTTTTCCCTTGGGTTTCCGGAGCCCGAGGGTCATCTTATTTAAACCCCCCCCCCCGGGCCAGTGCTCCTCTGAGTGTTGGTCCAACCGAGCGATGTCCGGGGCTACCAGGGGCAACTCTGGGCTAGCCTACCCGACGTCTGGCTCATCTGAGTGTGCCCTGAGAACAAGATATGTGCAGCTCCTATCGGGATTTGTCGGCACATTCGGGCGGTTTTGCTGGATTTGTTTTAACTTGTCGAAGTGTCTTGTAGAACCGGGATACCGAGTCTGATCGGAATGTCTCGGGAGGAGGTCTATTCCTTTGTTGACCGTGAGAGCTTGTCATGGGCTAAGTTGGGACTCCCCTGCAGGGATTTGAACTTTCGAAAGCCATACCCGTGGTTATGGGCAGATGGGAATTTTTTAATGTCCGGTTGTAGATAACTTGAACCTTAACTTAATACAAATGAATCAACTGAGTGAGTTGCCGTGATGGTCTCTTTTCGGCAGAGTCCGGGAAGTGAACACGGTGTTGGAGTAATGCTTGCCGCAGGTTGCCCTCTAGTTATCTGTTCGCGCTTTGCCTTCTCTTCTCGCTCTCTTTTGCGAACAGGTTAGCCACCATATATGCTAGACGCTTGCTGCAGCTCCACATATTTTACCTTGCCTTACCTATAAGCTTAAATAGTCTTGATCGCGAGATTGCTGATTTTGTTCCAGATGACGCGCTTGAGCTCAAGTGGGAGTTCGACGAGGACTCACGCCGTTACTATTTGTCTTTCCCTGATGATCAGTAGTGGTGCCTAGTTGGGGTGATCGGGACCGTGTCGCATGTTGGGTTTATCTTTCATTTTGGCGCCGTAGTCAGGCCATGAGTGTTTGAATGTTGTAATGCTATTTATGTATTTTGATTGACGTGGCGAGTGTAAGCCAACTATTTATCTCCCCTTTTATTATCTATATTACATGGGATGTTGTGAAGATTGCCTAACTTGCGACATTGCTTTCAATGCGGTTATGCCTCTAAGTTGTGCCTCGACACGTGGGAGCTATAGCCGCATCAAGGGCGTTACAAGTTGGTAATCAGAGCCTTCCCCGACCTTAGAAGCCCCCATTGCTTGATCGTTTTTAGCAGCCGTTGTTGAGTCTAGAAAAATGTTTTGAGTCATTTAGGAATTATATATCGGAGAGTTTAGGAATTCTTTTTACTCCCCAGTCTTCTGATCGCTCTGGTAAGGCATCCTGACGTAGAGTTTTGACTCTTATTTTCTCAAATTTCACTAAAAAAAATTTTTAGGATCACACGGGTATCTTGGAATCGTTCCGATGGTTTTGTGACGAGAACATTGTTCTTGGTGCCTCCTGTCTTTAGGGGTTGTGGCAGTGTCCCGAGGAGTTGAGCTCCGAGGTGTTGTCATCACAATTTTATCGTTGCAGTTCTGGAATACCTGAGCTTAGTACGCTGACATCGAAAATCTCTTTTATGCAGTTCGTTGGTGAGATAACCTCGACGCCACCCAGTACTGGGTCGGGAGTTCGGGAGTATCGCCATAACTTGTATAATGGATGCTTTTCGAAGGTTGAGGTAGATGGTTTCCGAAGTTTTTCTCGGTTATGTGTTGAAGGATAGATACAGCTGGATGTAGGAATTGCTAGATTTGGGTGAGATATTATGCTTCCCCTGTATCCCCAACATCTGATTGCATAACCGGAATGGTTCGGGAGTTTCGTAGGTGGGAATTCTTGTAGCTCTAGTTCTTCTTCCACGGATATTTGGTTTGAGATTGGGATTTCTTACCGAGTATTCGTTCTTGATCCGTACCTTGTTGATTCATTTCTCTACCTAAATTCTAAGTGGCTTCTCAATTTATGGATATGTGACCATTTCAAGTGGAATGCATTCGTTCTTATGTTCGGATGTGAAGACTATATGTTGCAATTTCATCCCGTTGGATTCTGCTTCATTTTATCTGTCAATGTGCTAACGGTTGTCACCCTCTTCAGGATGGCTCCCGCTAAGAGCACCAACCAGAATCAGAATCAGGATCCGCCACCACCTCCACCTCCTCTGGAGGCATGGCAAGCTGTGATGGCCGCAACCAATGCAAACACACAGTTGATCATGCAAATTCTTCAAGAGCGCAATCAAGCGAACCAAGGCAACCAAGGCAACAATCAGAATCACTTTGCTACACTCAACCAGTTCCTTGCTAACGGGCCAAAGACTTTCAGCAATTGTGTTGAGGCAACTGATGCTGACGATTGGCTTGTGGATCTGTGCAAGCATTTTGAGTGCAGTAACGTCAGGCCTGAGGACTTCGTCAAGTTCGCTTCCTTCCAACTCAAAGACCAAGCTGCAGAATGGTTCCAGCAGTACAAGGATTCCAGAGGAGGCCGTGCGATTACCTGGGATGAATTTCGTCAAGACTTCAAAGCTCATCATATTCCTCAGAGCGTGGTTGAAAGCAAGCGTGAGGAATTCCGCAACCTGAAGCAAGGCTCTTTGTCTGTCTATGACTACAACAAGTGGTTTCAGAAACTCGCCTGCTTTGCTAAGCAGGACGTCCTTGACGAGAAGAGCATGATATACCAGTTCAGGGGTGGTCTCAGGGAAGAAATTTAGCTAGCTCTTGTTCTCTTTGAGCCCTTGAGATACGATGAGTTCTACAACATGGCATTGAAGCAAGAGGCCACTCAACTGAGGTGTGATGCTTCCAAGAAGCGAGTCAGAGATGCTACTCCTTCCTCTACTCAAGTGGCCAAGCAGCAGAAGTATTGGCTTCCTCCTCCTTTGTTCCGTCAACCGTATCAGCAAAAGAGCAAATGTGGTAGTGGATCTTCCCACCTACCCAACCCTGGCTTTCAGAACAAGACTTCGTCTCAAGCTCCAAGATCGAGTGCTCCATATCACCGTCCGCTTTCAGAGGTCACGTGCAACAAGTGCCAACAGAAGGGTCACTATGCCAACAAATGCTTCAATCAGAGGCGTCTTCCTCCTCCTCCTCCTGTGAGATCGGCAAGTACAGCTATGGTCAAGCATAACACCAAGTCCACCAAGGTCAACTTGCTGAATGCAGCTCAGGTAGAGGACTCGCCAGATGTGATTATGGGTAACCTTCCTGTTAATGACATTCCCGCAAAAGTTCTTTTTGACACTGGTGCATCGCATTGTTTCATCTCGAGACCATTTGTTTCTAAGCATGAGTTGCCTTTACAAGATTTGCCTAGTCAGTTATCTGTTGTTTCTCCGGGTAAATTCATGAATGCAAGCGCTATGGCCCCGGAGGTTACTATCACGTTGGGCGACTACAAGTTTCTTTCTTCTCCGGTGGTTCTTGGTAACTCGGATATTGATCTTATTCTTGGGATGGATTGGCTTTCTAAGCACCAGGCGCATCTTGATTGTGCAGCCAGGCATATTGAATTGACTCATTCGTTTGAGGATGTAATTGTCTTTGCTGCTCGTGATGATACCATCTGTCTGTTTTCTCTCAATGAGAAGGGTGAACTGGATGCTATATCGCAAATATCAGTCATTTGCGAATATCAAGACGTCTTTCCAGAAGAGCTTCCAGGAATGCCTCCGCACCGGCCAGTTGAATTAATCATCGGTCTTGAGCCTGGCACGGAACCGGTTTGCAAGCGTCCTTACAAGCTCGGACCTGAAGATTTCTCGGACCTGAAGAGTTGAAGGAGCTGAAGAAGCAACTCGATATTCAAGAGAGAATGGGTCTCATCCGGCCTAGTTCTTCTCCTTGGGGTTGTGGTGTTCTTTTTGTGAAGAAGAAGGATTGAACGGACCGACTTTGTGTTGACTACCGTCCATTGAACAAGAAGACCATGAAGAACAAATACCCACTTCCCAACATCAACGAGCTGTTCAAACAACTCAAAGGTGCCCAAGTATTCTCCAAGCTTGATCTCCGTATGGGTTATCATCAGATTCGAATCCGCGAGCAAGATATTCCCAAGACGGCTTTCAGGACAAGCTTTGGTTCATATGAATACACTGTCATGTCTTTTGGCCTCGTCAACGCTCCTCCGAATTTCTCTCACATGATGAACTTCATCTTCAACGCCTACACCAATGACTTTGTTTTGGTCTATCTCGACGACATTCTGGTCTTTTCAAAGAACAAGGAAGATCATGCCAAGCACTTGCGTTTGGTACTCGATAAGCTCAGGGAACACAAGTTCTACGCCAAGTTCTCCAAGTGCGAATTTTGGCTCGATGAGGTTCTTTATCTTGGTCATATCATCTCTGCCAAGGGCATTGCGGTGAATCCTGATAAGGTGTCTGCAATTGTGAATTGGGAACCACCTCAGAACGTGAAGCTACTCCGTAGCTTCCTCGGTCTCGCAAGCTACTGTCGAAGATTCATTGAAAACTTTTCTAAGATCGCGAAGCCTCTCTCAAATCTTCTCCAGAAGCACGTCTAGTACGTTTGGTCTCCGGAGTGTGACATTGCTTTCAACACTTTGAAAGAGAAATTGGTCACTGCTCCAGTTCTAACTCCTCCTGATGAATCCAAGCTGTACGAGGTCTTTTGCGATGCCTCTCTCCAAGGTCTCGGTGCAGTGTTGATGCAAGAGAAGAAAGTTGTGGCTTATACCTCTCGCCAGTTGAAGCCCAACGAGAAGAACTACCCCACTCATGATCTCAAGTTGGCGGCAGTTGTGCATGCTCTTTTGACTTGGAGACATCTTTTATTGGGAAGAAAAGTGGACATCTTCATTGACCACAAGAGTCTCAAGTACATCTTCACTCAGCCTAATCTCAACCTCAGGCAAACTCGATGGGTGGAAATGATTCAAGAGTATAATTCGAGTATCGAGTATACTCCAGGAAAGGCCAATGTGATTGCTAATGCACTGAGTAGGAAGGCTTATTGCAACAGCCTGATTCTCAAGCCTTATCAACCCGAGCTTTGTGAAGCTTTCCGCAAACTTAATCAACAAGTTGTTCCTCAAGGTTTCCTCGCCAACCTTCAAGTCTCTCCTACCTTGGAAGACCAGATTCGCCAAGATCAACTTCTGGATGGTATGGTGAAAAAGGTGAAGATTGGGATTGCCAAGAGTCAACCCAAGCAGAAGTGCTACCGTCTTGATGACAAGGATACTCTCTTCTTCGAGGATCGTATTGTTGTGCCCAAAGGTGACCTCCGTAAAGTGATCATGAACGAGGCTCACAATTCTCTTCTCTCCATCCACCCTGGGAGCACGAAGATGTATCAGCACCTCAAGCAGGCTTGTTGGTGGACTCAAATGAAGCGCGAGATTGCTCAGTTCGTGAATGAGTGTGATGTCTGCAGAAGAGTGAAGGCAGAACACTAAAGGCCAGTTAGTCTTCTCCAACCTCTTGCCATTCCAGAATGGAAGTTCGACCACATTGAGATGGACTTCTTGACTGGGTTTCCAAAGTCCAAGCGTGGCAATGATGCTATATTCGTTGTCATCGACAAACTCACTAAAGTGGCTCATTTTCTGCCTATCAAAGAGTCTATCATTGCAGCTCAATTGGCGGAGCTCTATACCTCTCCAATTGTCTCTCTGCACGGTATTCCACAAGTGATCTCTTCAGACCGTGGCAACATCTTTACCTCCAAGTTTTGGGATTCTTTTCAGAAGGCCATGGGCACCAACATCCTCTTCAGTACAACTTTCCATCCTCAAACTAGCGGTCAAGTCGAGCGTGTCAACCAGATTCTTGAAGATATGCTCAGGGCTTGTGTGATCTCTTTCGGCATGAAGTGGGAGGATTGTCTTCCATATGCTGAATTCTCCTACAACAACAGTTTTCAGGCAAGTTCGGGCAATGCCCCATTTGAAATTTTGTATGGCAGGAAGTGTAGTACCCCTCTCAACTGGTCTAAAACCGGTGAACGTCAACTTCTGGGAAATGACTTAATCATAGAGGCAGAGGAAATGTGTAAAGTCATTCGAGATAACCTCAAAGCGGCCCAATCCCGCCAGAAGAGCTACTATGATAGTAAGCACCGTGATTTGGCTTTCGAGATTGGAGATCATGTTTACATCCGCGTCTCTCCAATGAAAGGTACTCGTCGCTTCGGTATCAAAGGGAAGCTTGCCCCTAGATACGTGGGACCTTTCAAGATCATCAGCAAGAGAGGCGATCTCGCCTATTAACTCGAGCTTCCTTCAAACTTTGCAAATGTGCATGACGTGTTCCATGTCTCTCAGCTTCGAAAGTGCTTCAAGACTCATGACCACACCGTCAACTTCGAGGACATTGAGCTCCAAGAAGATCTCTCTTATCGTGAGCACCCCGTTGCTATTCTTGAAGAGACTGAACGCAAGACTCGCAACAAGTCAATCAAATTCCTCAAAGTCAAGTGGTCACACCGTTCCGACCGTGAAGCTACCTGGGAACACGAGGATCACCTCCGTTCTGAATACCCGATGTTCTTTCTGTCCTAGATCTCGGGATGAGATCCTTTCGTAGTGGTGGAGTGTTGTAACACCCCAGATATGATTTACCCAATATGTACTCCAACTCTTGCCGTTTCTGTCGCTAAGTTATTTTATTTTCTCGGGTTTGGGTTTTTGTCTCCGTGTGTTGTTATCGTTGTCATGCATCTCATATCATATCATCATGTACATTTCATTTGCATACGTGTTCATCTCATGCATTCGAGCATTTTCCCCGTTGTCCGTTTTGCATTCCGGTGCTTCATTCTCCTCCGGTGGTCTTTTCTACCTTTCTTTTGTGTGTGGGGATTAAACATTTCTGGATTGGACCGAGACTTTCCAAGAGGCCTTGGTTTACTACCGGTAGACCGCCTGTCAAGTTTCGTACCATTTGGACTTCGTTTGATGCTCCAACGGTTAACCGAGGGACCGAAAAGGCCTCGTGTGTGTTGCAGCCCAACACCCCTCCATTTTGGCCCAAAACCCACCAAAACCCTCTCCATCATCTAGAGCCTTCGATCATGATCGCATGGCCGTAAACCGCACCTCATTTGGACTCTCCTAGCTCCCTCTATGCCTATATAAAGACCCCCCCCCCATTTCAATTCCCGGATCTTCTTCCCCTAACCTAGCTCCTCTTCCACCGCGCCGGGCCGGACACAATCCGCGCCGACGGACATGTCCGGTTAGCCACCACTGCCATGTGGCGTCCTCTCGTTGGTCGCGCCGCCATCGCCCCACATCGCCTATCCCCGCCGCCGCGTGGCCCAGGAGCCCGGAGCCGGCCCTCTAGGCCCGCGACCTCGATTAGCTGCCGCCTCAGGCGCGCGCCCACGCCGGCCTCCGCCCCGCTCCGCCTCAAGCCCGTTCCAGCCGCCACTTGTCTCCGGCGAAGCTCGCCTCCGCCCGCCGAGCTCGCGCCGCTCCGGCCACCGCCTCCAAGCTCGCCGCAGTTGTCGCCCCGTTGTCAATCTTCTCCGGCCGGAGTCCTCAAGTCCGGCGACGTCCCGAGCTCCTTCCTCGACAGATCCGGCCGCCCCCGTCTCACTCCGGCGAACAGGGACCTCTCCGGCGAACCTCGTAAAGCATGCACGATCTGGATCTAGATCTGGGATATTTGCCTCGGTTGACTTTTTTGCCCGAAACCCTAATAATTTTGCCCCTGTGCATCGCATTGTAATTTTGCATCCGTAGATCCGTTTTGGGCATATAGCATATCAAAATGTTCATCTCAGAGAGTACATCATTTCATCTCATTGCATCATTTTCATTGGAGTTCATCTTGATGCCCGAAATTCTGTTAGAAGAATGCTATTTGAGATAATTGTCAGATCTGCTGCTCCAATTAGATATTTGTCATTTTTGCCATGATTATTGTGTGCATGATATGCCCCTGAGCTCTTCATGAGTTTCGTTATATGTTTTGCCATCTATCCAGAGGTGCAACCCATGTATTTTTGTGATGTGTGTGGTGACTAGCACAAGCTTGCAAAGATGAGCATTCCTTTATGCTGATTTCAGGGACTTAGCATTTCCACTAAGTCCTTGACCTGTTTATCTCAATATGCCATATGTTCATGTTGTTTCCTAGTGATCCGTGCCTCTTTTGAGGATGATCAGTAAGGATGATTTGTTAATATTGTAGTGCTCTATCAATCCATGTCTTTGTTTGAAATTATGGAGCAACCTAGCATGAGTCAATCGAGCTCTACTTTTGTCATTTCGTGAATCTGGGCAGATTATCTACTTGTTAGCGATTTTGCCGAGGATGTTGTGGTTGATCCATGCATGCTATTTTATTGTTCTTGCCATGGCTAGCTTGTAGAATGTGTATTCTTGATGGGTGTATGCTTAGATTGTCATGACATGCTCTGTAGTGAGTGCATCGAGCTCGTAAACATGCCTACTTGATATCTGTTTCAGCATGCTCCAGTTTTCACTAAGTCTGAGAACTGATTATGTTTTTGCCATGTTCACATGCTTGCAAATGTATTTTTTGATCCCTTTTGGCTCATGGTCACTAAGGGATTCTTGTTAATCTCTTTGAGTAGCTCCATGCCATGCTTTACTTTGCCATGTTCAGGTCCTGTAGCATATAGTTTTCATGCTCCAAAGTGTGCTACCTGATCTGAAATTCCAGGCAAGTGTTAATTTCATCGAGTCTGAAATCTGTTTGTCAAATGCATTTTTGCCATGCTTGTTTGAACCTGTTAATGGATGAATTGGCCGTAGCTCAGTGTTCATCTTGTGTTAAGAATCATGAATGGATCCCTGCCATGTATTTTGATGCCATGTTTGGGTTATGTAGGATGTTCATCTTGTTACATTTAGATGGCTACTTGCTGTAAATCGCAGAACGTGGCCATATTTGAATTGCTTGCCATTTCCAAACCGTAACTCCGATTCCGGCGTTCTTTATATTGTTTTCAAGCATTTTCATGTCATCTTTCCAGTGGAACACTTGGAATTACATGTTGAGGCCAGGTTCATGCATTACTTGTCAAATCTTGCATATGCATCACATATTGCATCCCACATAGCATACCATCTTCGCATCATATTGTTTGAGCCTTGCACGTGGTTGATTGTGTCCTTGTTGCTTGTTTGTCTTATTTGGGTAGAGCCAGGAGACGAGTTCGCTAATGAGGAGCCCGTTGAGTTTGCTTTCGAGGATCCAGTCAACTCTGACAACTTTGCAGGCAAGATGATCATACCCTCGAAATCACTACTATCTTTGCTCCGCTAGATGCTCGCTCTTTTGCTATGCCTATGCTACGATGCCTACCACTTGCTTATCATGCCTCCCAAATTGCCATGTTCAACCTCTAACCCACCATGTCCTAGCAAACCTTTGATTGGCTATGTTACCGCTTTGCTCAACCCGTCTTATATCGTTGCTAGTTGCAGGTGAAGATTGGAGACCGTTCCTTGTTGGAACATTATTTACTTGTTGGGATATCATTATATTATCTTGTTATCTTAATGCATCTATATACTTGGTAAAGGGTGGAAGGCTCGGCCTCTCGCCTAGTGTTTTGTTCCACTGTTGCCGCCCTAGTTTCCGTCATATCGGTGTTATGTTCCCGGATTTTTGCGTTCCTTACGCGGTTGGGTGATAATGGGAACCCCTTGATAGTTCGCCTTGATTAAAGCTTTTCCAGGAATGCCCAACCTTGGTTTTACCATTTTCCACCTAGCCTCTTTTTCCCTTGGGTTTCCGGAGCCCGAGGGTCATCTTATTTAAACCCCCCCGGGCCAGTGCTCCTCTGAGTGTTGGTCCAACCGAGCGATGTCCGGGGCTACCAGGGGCAAATCTGGGCTGGCCTACCCAACGTCTGGCTCATCTGAGTGTGCCCTGAGAACGAGATATGTGCAGCTCCTATCGGGATTTGTCGGCACACTCCGGCGGTGTTGCTGGATTTGTTTTAACTTGTCGAAGTGTCTTGTAGAACCGGGATACCGATTCTGATCGGAATGTCTCTGGAGGAGGTCTATTCCTTCGTTGACCGTGAGAGCTTGTCAAGGGCTAAGTTGGGACTCCCCTACAGGGATTTGAACTTTCGAAAGTCGTGCCCGCGGTTATGGGCAGATGGGAATTTGTTAATGTCTGGTTGTAGATAAATTGAACCTTAACTTAATTAAAATGAATCAACTGAGTGAGTTGCCGTGATGGTCTCTTCTCGGCGGAGTCCGGGAAGTGACCACGGTGTTGGAGTAATGCTTGCCGCAGGTTGCCCTCTAGTTATCCGTTCCCGCTTTGCCTTCTCTTCTCGCTCTCTTTTGCGAACAGGTTAGCCACCATATATGCTAGACGCTTGCTGCATCTCCACATATTTTACCTTGCCTTACCTATAAGCTTAAATATTCTTGATCGCGAGGGTGCGAGATTGCTGAGTCCCTGTGGCTCACAGATTACTTCCAAACCAGATGCAGGGCCTGATGATTCCGTTCCAGATGACGCGCTTGAGCTCAAGTGGGAGTTCGACGAGGACTCACGCCGTTACTATGTGTCTTTCCCTGATGATCAGTAGTGGTGCCCAGTTGGGGTGATCGGGACCGTGTCACATGTTGGGTTTATCTTTCATTTTGGCGCCGTAGTCAGGCCATGAGTGTTTGAATGTTGTAATGCTATTTATGTACTTTGATTGACGTGGCGAGTGTAAGCCAACTATGTATCTCCCCTTTTATTATCTATATTACATGGGATGTTGTGAAGATTGCCTAACTTGCGACATTTCTTTCAATGCGGTTATGCCTCTAAGTCGTGCCTCGACACGTGGGAGCTATAGCCGCATCGAGGGCATTACAAGTGAGGTGGAGATTGTATGAGGTGAAGAACACTAATAGAAAGGGTGAAGATGGTCCAAGGTTGAAGAATTTGAACGACTGAAGAATTTCACAAAGAACAAACACTCAAGTTGAAGATTTTCAACTTTTGTTGGTGGCAAGACCCACTATATAAGAATGATGATTTCAGACGCCGTGCAGAATTGTCGTAGGGCTCTAAGAATCAAATTATTCGTTAATTTCTTCACACTTAGAGGGTTAGTCTTCATTGATTTAAGAAAAATGTTACTTCATGTGTTGTACATCTAATTCATCAATTTTGCATAAGTGTTAGGATGTGTGTCCTTTTCAAAGAACATTCCAAGATTCTAAGATATTCAGCTCACACCGCAACTTGCTAAATCTCTTCTCATCCATGGGCTTTGTGAAGATATTGGCTAGCTGTTCTTAAGTCTTCACGTGCTTGATAGAGATGTCGCCCTTGAACACATGATCACGAAGAAAATGATGACGAATCTAGATGTGCTTCGTCTTCAAGTGCTGAACTGGGTTATGTGCAATTTTGATGGAACTCTCATTGTCACAATAGAGTGGCACATTCTTCACATTGATGTCATAGTCCTTGAGAGTTTGCTTCATCCATAGCAATTGAGCACAGCACGAACCAACAGCAATGTACTCAGCTTCAGAAGTAGAGAGTGATACACAATTCTGCTTCTTCGAGGACCAACATACTAAGGATCGTCCGAGGAAATGGCATGTGCCTGAAGTTGACTTCTGATCCACATGATCACCAGCATAGTCAGAGTTAGAATATCCAATGAGATCAAAAGTCGAGCCCTTGGGATACCATAATCCAAGTGTTGGTGTGTGAACTAGATATCGAAGAATATGCTTCACAGCCTTATGGTGTGATTCCTTCGGTGTAGCTTTAAAACGGGCACACATGCAAACACTAAGCATAATATCTGGCCTAGATGCACATAGATACAATAAAGAACCAATCATGGAGCGGTATACCTTTAGATCGAAGTTTATACCGTTTTCATCAGTGCATACATGGACATTTGTGGGCATAGGGATTTTGTCGCCTTTGCAATCTTGCATGCCGAATTTCCTTAACACATCCTTGAGGTATCTCTCCTGAGATATCAAAATGTCGTTGCGTTGTTGACGAAATTGAAGACCTAAGAAGAATTTCAATTCTCCCATCATAGACATTTGATATTCCTCACTCATCATATAGGCAAATTCGTCAGTGTAACGTTGGTTAGTACAACAAAGATAATATCATCAACATATGGCACATGAATAATTCATCATCATAGGTTTTGGTGAAAAGAGTTGGGTCAAGTGAACTAGGTTTGAAGCCTTTCTTCATGAGGAATTCCTTCAAAGTATCATACCATGCCCGAGGGGCCTGCTTGAGGCCATAGAGGGCCTCGTTGAGTCTGAAGACTTTGTCAGGATGCTTTGGATCTTCAAAACTTGGGGGTTGAGCAACATATACTTCTTCCTCAAGCTTACCATTGAGGAATGCACTTTTCACATCCATTTGATATAAGATGATATTATGATGGTTAGAATAAGAAAGTAATATGTGAATAGCCTCAAGTCTAGCAACAGGTGCAAAAGTTTCATCAAAATCAATTCCTTCAACCTATGTGTAGCCTTGATCTACAAGCCATGCCTTTTTCCTCACCAAAAGGCCATTTTCATCTTGATTTTTGCGGTAGATCCATTTTGTGTTGATGATATTGTGCTTGCGTGGGTCTGGTCGCTTAACAAGTTCCCAGACATTGTTGAGCTCGAATTGATGTAATTCCTCTTACATCGCTTGAATCCACTCAGGCTCCAGAAATTCCTCATCGACTTTGGTGGGCTCTGTGATAGAGACAAAAGAAAAGTGCCCACAAAAGTTAGACAAATGTTAAGATTTTGAGCGTGTGAAAAGACCTGGTGCTTTGGCACTTCATTAGCAACGCGAGGATGAGCGGGTTGACGACGTTGAGTGGGCTCACCATTTTCCTTAGATCCATTTTCCTCAGGTGCACCATCACGATGTTCTTCATGTTCTTGAATGACTTCTTCAGCAGATTCATCGGTAATGACATTCTCAGTAGCCTTGAACTTAATGGATTCCTCGGGTGATATTTCATCTAGCACATGACGTAGGTGCTCTCTTTGCAAGCCGTTAGTTTCATCTAACCGCACATCTATAGTTTCAACAACCTTGTGGTGATAGGTGTTGAAGACTCTGTAGGTGTGCGAGTCCTTTTCGTAACCACAATCATAAAACCTTCATGTGCTTTCGGTGCAAATTTAGAATTGTGATGAGGATCTCCAATCCAACATTTAGCACCAAAGACTTTGAACTAACTCATATTGGGTTTCTTGTCAGTGAGGAGTTCATATGAGCTATTTCTGAAGAATTTGTGAAAATATACCCTGTCGATGATGTGGCATGCAGTATCAATTGCCTCAGGCCAGAAGCGAGGAGGCATCTTGTATTCATCAAGCACAGTGTGAGCCATCTCAACAAGAGTCCTGTTCTTGGGCTCCATGATGCCATTCTGTTGAGGAGTATAAGGAGCAGATAAATCGTGTGTAATACCAAGTTCATCAAGATAGTCATCAAGAGCATTATTCTTGAACTCGGCCCCATTGTCACTTCTGATATGCTTGATCTCCACACCAAAGTTGGTTGAAGCCTTCGAGGAAAATCATTTGAAGACTTCCTGCACTTCAGTTTTCTAAGTGATGATATGCACCCACGTGTAACGAGAATAGTCATCAGCAATGACAAAGCCATATAAAGATGTAGCATTAGTAAATGTGGCATAATGAGTAGGGCTAAAGAGATCCATGTGAAGCAATTCAAATGGACGAGTGGTAGTCGTGATGGTCTTTGATGGATGCTTGGCCTTGGTCATCTTTCCAGCTTCACAAGCTCCACACAAATGATCCTTGAGGAATTTGACACCCTCGATAGCAATGACATGCTTCTTCTTCACGAGCACGTGCAAGTTCCTCATGCCAGCATGATCATGTCGTCGATGCCATAGCCAGCCTTCTGAAGCATTTGCAAGTAGACATGTAGCAGGATGTGGTCCTATAGAGAAATCAACAAAATACAAGTCTCCTCTCCTAAAGCCCTTGAATAATTTAAAATTGTCAGCTTCCATGATTACAACACAATGATACTTGCCAAACACAACAACCATATCAAGATCACAAAGCATTGAGACAGACATGAGGTTGAACTCTAAGCACTCAACAAGCATGACATTGTCCACGTGTCGATCCTTTGAGATTGTGACCTTACCTAGACCCAATACCTTGCTTTTGCCTTTGTTAGCATAGTTGATATGCTTCAGATGCGATGGAGATAAAGCAGTGTCCATCAATATGTTCCTGTCACCAGTCATGTGATTTGTACATCCATTGTCGAGGACCCACTTAGTGGCTTTTGGTTGATCATCCTACAGATGAATTAGTGCATCTTACGGACTCATATAGTTCAGCAGTGAAGAATATGACATCAAATTCATCAGATCAATTTCATCAAGAAATTGAATAGAAATAGCATAATGAGGACGTGAGAAATGAAAATTAATTTCTTCATGATCATCTTGCGTCATTTCAAGCATATCCTGGTCTCCAGCAAATTCTTCAGACATTTTAAGTTCCCCTGCATAAGAGATTAGTTCTTTTTCTTCACCACCCACATCTAGAGGGTGGCAAAGAGTTCATCATTCTGCGAGCTCCATAAGAGAATAGTGGCATAGAAGCCAGTCCACTTCATTTCACAAAAGAGTGTTAGAGTAAGCATATGAATAAGCAGATAAATTCTTCGAGGACTTATGAACATAAAGGTTTGAAGAATATGGAGATAAATTCTCCGAGGACTTATGAACATATGTTAGCATGATGATGTTCATATGAAGATCTGGATCCATATGAGGACTTGGATTCATATGAAGACTTTGGTACATACGAAGAATTTGATCTGGAGTTCCTATTCTTCACAGGTGGTGTCATAATGACATTCACCTGAAGACTTTCAAGGCACCTTTTGGGAACCCAGATTTTCTTCGTAGGGGACCGTTCCTATAGTTAGTGCCAACATATCTATCAAATACTTCACCATTCTGATTTTTAAAAGTTTATAGTTGGAGTCAAATGACTCATCAGAAAAATATGAAGATTCACATGTAAAGCCAGATAAAGTAGATGGATCCACTGAAGGTCCCTTTGCAGCAACCCATGAGGTTTTCGGGTACTGCTCGGGTTTCAAGTCGGTCCCATCAGCATTGAGTTTCCTGTCAAAGGCAATACCCTCTTTCCTAGGGTTCCTCTTGAGGATCTGCTTTTTAAGCACATCACAAAGAGCCTGATGCCCTTTGAAGCTTTTGTACATGCCTGTCACATATAATTGCTTCAGCCCTGCATGGTCAGTGATACTAGCAGCATCCTCAAATGAGGAATTTATGATAGCAGAGACAATTGAAGAATTTGCAGCAATGAAGCATTTGAACTTTCAGTTGAAGAATTAGCAGATTCACGTTCAATGCATTTCAAACATGGTGGTATGAATTCAACCTGAGTAGAACTGATCTGTTGAGCAAGCACTGAATCACATTCCTTTTGAAGATCTTCATAACTCACCCTTAGCTGCTCAAGATCTTGCTTTCGTTGAAGAAATTCATAAGAAATCTCCTCATGATCAGATGAGAGAGTGTTATGATGACTTTGAAGGTTGTCAAACTTAGTCTGAAGTCTCTGAAGATAATCAATCAGAGTTTGAGTTCGATCCATTTCTTCACCCAATAGCTCATCTCTTTTGTCTAGCATATTTCGAACCTTTTCAAAAGTCTTTGGTTGTTTTACATCAATCTTAGCAAGTTTAGAGTAGCTAGGCTTGATATTTTCACCCAATAGCTAGGCTTTTTGGAAATGCTCTTCTTGTGAGATGAAGACTTTGAGGATTTTGATGATGAGGACTTTGAAGATTTCTTCTTCTTTGAGTCATAAATCTGTAATCCTTGTATTTCTTCATCTTTGATTCCTTCTCCCATTGAGGAAAATCAATGATGTAGTGATCGGGTTTCTTGCATTCATGGCAAGTTCTCTTCTTGTAGTCATGGGATGCGGAATCTGATCTCATGTCATCACCTCTTGAGGATTTACCAAAGCGACCACATCTTGAGAACTTCTGGAATTTCATCACAAGCATTGCTAGCTCCTGGCTTAGTTCTTCAGGATCACCAAGGCTGCTACCAGAATCCTCACCTTCAGATTCAGAGATGGCCTTGGCCTTTAGAGCGCGTGATTGATACGTCTCCAATGTATCTATAATTTTTTATTGCTCCATGCTATATTATCTACTATTTTGGACATTATTGGGCTTTATTATCCACTTTTATATTATTTTTGGGACTAACCTATTAACCGGATGCCCGACCCAGAATTGCTGTTTTTGCCTGTTTTAGGGTTTCATAGAAAAGGAATATCAAACGGAGTCCAAACGGAATGAACCCTTCGGGAACGTGATTTTCTCAACGAACAAGACCCAGGACACTTGGACCGTACGTCAAGGCACAAAAGAGGAGGCCACGGGGTAGGGGGCGCGCCTACCACCCCCCTAGGCGTGCCCTCCACCCTCGTGGGCTCCCTGTTGCTCCACCGACGTACTCCTTCCTCCTATATATACCTACGTACCACCAAATGATCAGATACGGAGCCAAAACCGTAATTCCCCCGCCGCAACTTTCTGTATCCACGAGATCCCATCTTGGGGCCTGTTCTGGAGCTCCGCCGGAGGGGGCATCGATCACGGAGGGCTTCTACATCAACACCATAGCCCCTCTGATGAAGTGTGAGTAGTTTACCTCAGACCTACGGGTCCATAGTTATTATCTAGATGGCTTCTTCTCTCTTTTTGGATCTCAATACAATGTTCTCCCCCTCTCTTGTGGAGAACTATTCGATGTAATCTTCTTTTTGCGGTGTATTTGTTGGGACCGATGAATTGTGGGTTTATGATCAAACCTATCTATGAATAATATTTGAATCTTCTCTGAATTCTTGTATGTATGATTGGTTATCTTTGCAACTCTCTTCGAATTATCAGTTTGGTTTGGCCTACTAGATTGATCTTTCTTGCAATGGGAGAAGTGCTTAGCTTTGGGTTCAATCTTGTGGTGTCCTTTCCCAGTGACAGTAGGGGCAGCAAGGAACATATTGTATTGCTCCCATCGAGGATAACAAGATAGGGTTTTCATCATATTGCATGAGTCTATCTCTCTACATCATGTCATCTTGCTTAAGCAACTTTATCATGAACATGTTGCGCAAGCTTGGGAGAGAATGAAACTAATGATACGTAATTGCCCTACTCATGGTTTAAATTTGTGGATGATTACACAAAAAATTTATGCCGGATTGAATTTTGCTTCTAGATATCTTTTAGATTCGGCCGCGGGAGGCACTTTTATGGAAATCACTTTAGGAGAAGCTACTAAACTCCTAGATAATATTATGGTTAATTGTTCTCAATGGCATACTAAAAGGTGCATGCGATAGAAGAAATTAATGTTTTGAGTGGAAAGATGGATGAACTTATGAAATTATTTGCTAATAAGAGTTTTTCTTATGATCCTAATGATATGCCCTTGTCTACTTTGATTGAGAATAATAATGAATCTATGGGTGTGAATTTTGTTGGTAGGAACAATTTTGGTAACAACGCGTATAGAGGAAATTTCAATCCTAGGCCTTATCCTAGTAATCCCTTTAATAATTATGGTAATTCCTACAACAATTCTTATGGAAATTATAATAATATGCCCTCTGATTTTGAATCTAATATTAAAGAATTTATTACTTCGCAAAAGAATTTCAATGCTTTGATTGAAGAAAAATTGCTTAAGATTAATGATTTGGCTAGGAACGTTGATAGAATTACTCTTGATGTTGATTCTTTGAAACTTAGATATATTCCACCTAAGCATGATGTCAATGAGTGCAAAGAAAGAACCGCTAGGATGCGTGCTAAGAAAGATGCCTTTATAAGAGCGTGTTCTTCTAGTTCCTATGAAAATAATGATGAAGATCTAAAAGTTATTGATGTGTCCCCTATTAAATCTTTATTTTTCTATATGAATCTTGATAATGATGGGACTGAATATGATCCACCTTTACCTAGAAGGCATTCCAACAATTCAGAATTTGTTGATCTTGATGCTAAAATTGATAAAAGTGGGATTGAAGAAATTAAAAATCTAGATGTTGCTAAACCCACTATTATGGATTTCAAGGAATTTAACTATGAAAATTCATCTTTGATTGATTGTATTTCCTTGTTACAATCCGTGCTAAATTCCCCTCATGCTTATAGTCAAAATAAAGTGTTTACTAAACATATCATTGATGCCTTGATGCAATCTTATGTAGAAAAACTTGAATTGGAAGTTTCTATCACTAGAAAGCATTATGATGAGTGGGAACCAACTATTAAAATTAAAATTAAAGATCATGAATTCTATGCTTTATGTGATTTGGGTGCTAGTGTTTCCACGATTCCAAAGACTTTGTGTGATTTGTTAGGTTTCCGTGATTTTGATGATTGCTCTTTAAACTTGCACCTTGAGGATTCCACTATTAAGAAATCTATGGGAAGAATTAATGATGTTATTATTGTTGCAAATAGGAATTATGTGCCTGTAGATTTTATTGTTCCTTACATAGATTGCAATCCTACATGTCCTATTATTCTTGGTAGACCTTTCCTTAGAACGATTGGTTCAATTATTCATATGAAGGAAGGAAATATTAGATTCCAATTTCCATTAAGGAAAGGTATGGAACACTTCCCTAGAAAGAAAATTAAATTACCTTATGAATCTATTATGAGAGACACTTATGGATTGCCTACCAAAGATGGCAATACCTAGATCTATCCTTGCTTGTTATCCCTAGCTAGGGGCGTTAAACAATAGCGTTTGTTGGGAGGCAACCCAATTTTATTTTTATTCCTTGCTTTTTGCTACTGTTTAGTAATAAATAATTTATCTATCCTCTGTTTTGGTTGTGTTTTTGTGTGTTTAATTAGTTTTTGTGCCAAGTAGAACCGTTTGGAACACTTGGGGAAAGTCTTGTTACACTTGCTGTAAAAAACAGAAACTTTAGTGCTCACGATCACTACTGCAATTTTTATTTGGAAAGTACTATTTAGTTAATTCTTTTTGAAGATTATTAATAGATAAATTCCTCACGTCCAGAAAATTATTTTAGAATTTTTGGGGTTGCAGATCTTGCTCTAGCTCAATATTACTACAGACTGTTCTGTTTTTGACAGATTCTGTTTTTCATGTGTTGTTTGCTTATTTTGATGAATCTATGGCTAGTAAATTAGTTTATAAACCATAGAGAATTTGGAATACAGTAGCTATAACACCAATATAAATAAATAATGAGTTCATTACAATACCTTTAGGTGGTCTTTTGTTTTCTTTCGCTAACGGAGCTCACGAGATTTTCTACTTTAAGTTTTGTGTTGTGAAGTTTTCAAGTTTTGGGTAAAGATTTGATGGATTATGGAACAAGCAGTGGCAAGGGCCTAAGCTTGGGGATGCCCATGGAACCCCAAAGATAATCTAAGGACACCTAAAAGCCAAATCTTGGGGATTCCCTGGAAGGCATCCCCTCTTTCGTCTACTTCTATCGGTAACTTTACTTGGAGCTATATTTTTATTCGCCACATGATATGTGTTTTGCTTGGAGCGTCTTGTATGATTTGAGTCTTTATTTGTTAGTTTACCACAATCATCCTTGCTGTACACACCTTTTGAGAGAGCCATACATGATTTGGAATTTTCTATAATACTCTATGTGCTTCCCTTATATCTTTTGAGTTATATAGGTTTGCTCTAGTACTTCACTTATATCTTTTAGAGCACGATGGTGGATTTGTTTTATAGAAACTATTGATCTCTCATGATTCACTTAGATTATTTTGGGAGTCTTAAATAGCACGGTAATTTGCTTAAAATACTAATATGCTAGGTATTCAGGATTAGTAAAATTTTCTTATAAGTGTTTTGAATACTAAGAAAAGTTTGATGCTTGATGATTGCTTTGAGATATGGAGGTAATAGTATCAAATTCGTGATATTTGAGTAGTTGTGAAATTGAGAAATGCTTGTGTTGAAGTTTTCAAGTCTCGTAGCATGCACGTATGGTAAACGTTATGTAACAAATTTGAAACATGAGGTGTTATTTGATTGTCCTCCTTATGAGTGGCGGTCGGGGACGAGTGATGGTCTTTTCCTACCAATCTATCCCCCTAGGAGCATGCGCGTAGTGCCGAGGTTTTGATGACTTGTAGATTTTTGCAATAAGTATGTGAGTTCTTTATGACTAATGTCGAGTCCATGGATTATATGCACTCTCACCCTTCCATCCTTGCTAGCCTCTTCGGTACCGTGCATTGCCCTTTCTGACATTGAGAGTTGGCGCAAACTTCACCGGTGCATCCAAACCCCGTGATATGATGCGCTCTTTCACACATAAACCTCCTTATATGTTCCTCAAAACAGCCACCATACCTACCTATTATGGCATTTCCATAGCCATTCTGAGATATATTGCCATGCATCTTTCCACCGTTCCGTTTATCATGACACATTTATTATTGTCATATTGCTTGGCATGATCATGTAGTTTACATAGTATTTGTGGCAAAGCCACTTTCATAATTCTTTCATACATGTCACTCTTGGAGCATTCATATAGAGTCATCTTTTGTTCTAGTATCGAGTTGTAATCATTGAGTTGCAAATAAATAGAAGTGTGATGATCATCATTTTCTACAGCATTGTCCCAAGTGAGGAATTATAAAAAAAGAAAGGCCATTAAAAAATAGGGAAGGCCCAAAAAAAGAGAAAGGCCATAAAAATGAGAAGGCCCAAAAAAATGAGAGAAAAAGAGAGAAGGGACAATGTTACTATCCTTTGCCACACTTGTGCTTCAAAGTAGCACCATAATCTTCATGATAGAGAGTCTCTTGTTTTGTCACTTTCATATACTAGTGGGAATTTTCATTATAGAACTTGGCTTGTATATTCCAACAATGGGCCTCCTCAAGTGCCCTAGGTCTTCGTGAGCAAGAAAGTTGGATGCACACCCACTTAGTTTCTTTTGTTGAGCTTTCATACATTTATAGCTCTAGTGCATCCGTTGCATGGCAATCCCTACTCCTTGCATCAACATCAATCGGTGGGCATCTCCATAGCCCATTGATTAGCCTCGTTGATGTAAGACTTTCTTCCTTTTTGTCTTCTCCACATAACCCCCCTCATTATATTCTATTCCACCCATAGTGCTATGTCCATGGCTCGCGCTCATATATTGCATGAAAGTTTATAGGTTTGAGATTACTAAAGTATGAAACAATTGCTTGGCTTGTCATCGGGGTTGTGCATGATGAGAGCATTCTTGTGTGACGAAAATGGAGCATGACTAAACTATATGATTTTGTAGGGATGAACTTTCTTTAGCCATGTTATTTTTAGAAGAGATAATTGCTTAGTTAGTATGCTTGAAGTATTATTATTTTTATGTCAATATGAACTTTTGTCTTGAATCTTTTGGATCTGAATATTCATACCACAATTAAGAAGAATTAAATTAAAATTATGCCAAGTAGCAATCTGCATCAAAAATTCTGTTTATATCATTTACCTACTCGAGGACGAGCAGGAATTAAGCTTGGGGATGCTTGATACATCTCCAACGTATCTATAATTTTTGATTGCTCAATGCTATATTATCTACTGTTTTGGACGTTATTTGGCTTTATTATCCACTTTTATATTATTTTTGGGACTAACCTATTAACCGGAGGCCCGGCCCAGAATTGTTGTTTTTTGCCTGTTTTAGGGTTTCATAGAAAAGGAATATCAAACGAAGTCCAAACGGAATGAAACCTTCGGGAACGTGATTTTCTCAACGAACAAGACCCAGGAGACTTGGACCCTACGTCAAGGCACAAAAGAGGAGGCCACGAGGTAGGGGGCGCGCCTACCACCCCCCTAGGCGTGCCCTCCACCCTCGTGGGCTCCCTGTTGCTCCACCGACGTACTCCTTCCTCCTATATATACCTATGTACCACCAAATGATCAGATACGGAGCCAAAACCCTAATTCCACCACCGCAACTTTCTGTATCCACGAGATCCCATCTTGGGGCCTGTTTCGGAGCTCCGCCAGAGGGGGCATCGATCACGAAGGGCTTCTACATCAACACCATAGCCCCTCTGATGTAGTGTGAGTAGTTTACCTCAGACCTATGGGTCCATAGTTATTATCTAGATGGCTTCTTCTCTCTTTTTGGATCTCAATACAATGTTCTCCCCCTCTCTTGTGGAGAACTATTCAATGTAATCTTCTTTTTGCAGTGTGTTTGTTGGGACCGATGAATTGTGGGTTTATGATCAAGCCTATCTATGAATAATATTTGAATCTTCTTTGAATTCTTGTATGTATGATTGGTTATCTTTGCAAGTCTCTTCGAATTATCAGTTTGGTTTGGCCTACTAGATTGATCTTTCTTGCAATGGGATAAGTGCTTAGCTTTGGGTTCAATCTTGCGGTGTCCTTTCCCAGTGACAGTAGGGGCAGCAAGGCACATATTGGATTTCTGCCATCGAGGATAACAAGATGGGGTTTTCATCATATTGCATGAGTCTATCTCTCTACATCATATCATCTTGCTTAAGGCGTTACTCTGTTTTTAACTTAATACTCTAGATGCATGCTGGATAGCGGTCGATGAGTGGAGTAATAGTAGTAGATGCATGCAGGAGTCGGTCTACCTGTCTTGGACGTGATGCCTATATACATGATCATACCTAGATATTCTCATAACTATGCTCAATTCTGTCAATTGATCAACAGTAATTTGTTCACCCACCGTAGAATACTTATGCTCTCGAGAGAAGCCACTAGTGAAACCTATGGCCCCCGGGTCTATCTTTATCATATTACTCTCCTACTACTTAGTTATTTCCTTTGCTTTCTACTTTGCCTTTATTTTACTTTGCATCTTTATCACAAATATACCAAAAATATTATCTTTATCATATCTGTCTCTCGTAAGTGGCCGTGTAGGGATTGACAACCCCTATTCGCGTTGGTTGCGAGGATTTATTTGTTTTGTGCAGGTACGAGGGACTCGCGCGTAGCCTCCTACTGGATTGATACCTTGGTTCTCAAAAACTGAGGGAAATACTTACGCTACTTTGCTACATCATCCCTTCCTCTTCGTGGAAAACCAACGCAGTGCTCAAGAGGTAGCAAGAAGGATTTCTGGCGCCGTTGCTGGGGAGATCTACGCAAAAGTCAACATACCAAGTACCCATCACATACCCTTATCTCTCGCATTACATTATTTGCCATTTGCCTCTCATTTTCCCCTCCCCCACTTCACCCTTGCCGTTTTAGTCGCCCTCTCTCTCTATCCTCCCTCTCTTTATCTATTTGCCTCTTTTTGCCCGCTTGCTTTTTGTTTGCTTGTGTGTTAGTTGCTTTCTTGTCACGATGGCTCAAGATAATACTAAATTATGTGACTTCACCAATACTAACAACAATGATTTTATTAGCACTCCGATTGCTCCTCTTACCGACGTTGAATCTTGTGAAATTAATATTGCTTTGCTGAATCTTGTCATGAAAGATCCGTTTTCCAGCCTTCCTAGTGAAGATGCCGCTACCCATCTAAATAACTTCATTGATTTGTGTGACATGCAAAAGAATAAAGATGTGGATAATGATATTGTTAAATTGAAAATATTTCCTTTTTCACTCAGAGATCGTGCTAAAGCTTGGTTTTCGTCTTTGCCTAAAAATAGTATTGATTCTTGGAATAAGTGCAAAGATGCTTTTATCTCTAAGTATTTTCCTCCTGCTAAGATCATCTCTCTTAGAAACAATATTATGAACTTTAAGCAACTTTATCATGAACATGTTGCACAAGCTTGGGAGAGAATGAAACTAATGATACGTAATTGCCCTACTCATGGTTTAAATTTGTTGATGATGATACAAAAATTTTATGCCGGATTGAATTTTGCTTCTAGAAATCTTTTAGATTCGGCCGCGGGAGGCACTTTTATGGAAATCACTTTAGGAGAAGCTACTAAACTCCTAGACAATATTATGGTTAATTATTCTCAATGGCATATTGAAAGATCTACTAATAAAAAGGTGCATGCAATAGAAGAAATTAATGTTTTGAGTGGAAAGATGGATGAACTTATGAAATTATTCGCTAATAAGAGTGTTTCTTATGATCCTAATGATATGCCCTTTTCTACTTTGATTGAGAATAATAATGAATCTATGGGTGTGAATTTTGTTGGTAGGAACAATTTTGGTAACAACGCGTACAGAGGAAATTTCAATCCTAGGCCTTATCCTAGTAATCCCTCTAATAATTATGGTAATTCCTACAACAATTCTTATGGAAATTATAATAAGATGCCCTCTGATTTTGAATCTAATATTAAAGAATTTATTACTTCGCAAAAGAATTTCAATGCTTTGATTGTAGAAAAATTGCTTAAGATTGATGATTTGGCTAGGAACGTTGATAGAATTACTCTTGATGTTGATTCTTTGAAACTTAGATCTATTCCACCTAAGCATGATGTCAATGAGTGCAAAGAAAGAACCGCTAGGATGCGTGCTAAGAAAGATGCCTTTATAAGAGCGTGTTCTTCTAGTTCCTATGAAAATAATGATGAAGATCTAAAAGTTATTGATGTGTCCCCTCTTAAATCTTTGTTTTGCTATATGAATCTTGATAATGATGGGACTGAATATGATCCACCTTTACCTAGAAGGCGTTCCAACAATTCAGAATTTGTTGATCTTGATGCTAAAATTGATAAAAGTGGGATTGAAGAAATTAAAACTCTAGATGTTGCTAAACCCACTATTATGGATTTCAAGGAATGTAACTATGAAAATTGATCTTTGATTGATTGTATTTCCTTGTTACAATCCGTACTAAATTCTCCTCATGCTTATAGTCAAAATAAAGCGTTTACTAAACATATCGTTGATGCCTAGATGCAATCTTATGTAGAAAAACTTGAATTGGAAGTTTCTATCCCTAGAAAGCTTTATGATGAGTGGGAACCAACTACTAAATTAAAATTAAAGATCATGAATGCTATGCTTTATGTTATTTGGGTGTTAGTGTTTCCACGATTCCAAAGACTTTGTGTGATTTGTTAGGTTTCCGTGATTTTGATGATTGCTCTTTAAACTTGCACCTTGAGGATTCCACTATTAAGAAACCTATGGGAAGAATTAATGATGTTATTATTGTTGCAAATAGGAATTATGTGCCTGTAGATTTTATTGTTCCTGACATAGATTGCAATCCTACATGTCCTATTATTCTTGGTAGACCTTTCCTTAGAACGATTGGTTCAATTATTCATATGAAGGAAGGAAATATTAGATTCCAATTTCCATTAAGGAAAGGTATGGAACACTTTCCTAGAAAGAAAATTAAATTACCTTATGAATCTATTATGAGAGACACTTATGGATTGCCTACCAAAGATGGCAATACCTAGATCTATCCTTGCTTGTTATCCCTAGCTAGGGGCGTTAAACAATAGCGCTTGTTGGGAGGCAACCCAATTTTATTTTTATTCCTTGCTTTTTGATACTGTTTAGTAATAAATAATTTATCTATCCTCTGTTTTGGTTGTGTTTTTGTGTGTTTAATTAGTGTTTGTGCCAAGTAGAACCGTTTGGAAGACTTGGGGAAAGTCTTATTACACTTGCTGTAAAAAACAGAAACTTTAGTGCTCACGATCACTACTGCAATTTTTATTTGGAAAGTACTATTTAGTTAATTCTTTTTGCAGATGATTAATAGATAAATTCCTCACGTCCAGAAAATTATTTTAGAATTTTTGGGGTTGCAGATCTTGCGCTAGCTCAAGATTACTACAGACTGTTCTGTTTTTGACAGATTCTGTTTTTCATGTGTTGTTTGCTTATTTTGATGAATCTATGGCTAGTAAATTAGTTTATAAACCATAGAGAATTTGGAATACAGTAGATATAACACCAATATAAATAAATAATGAGTTCATTACAATACCTTTAGGTGGTCTTTTGTTTTCTTTCGCTAACGGAGCTCACGAGATTTTCTACTCTAAGTTTTGTGTTGTGAAGTTTTCAAGTTTTGGGTAAAGATTTGATGGATTATGGAACAAGCAGTGGCAAGAGCCTAAGCTTGGGGATGCCCATGGAACCCCAAAGATAATCTAAGGACACCTAAAAGCCAAATCTTGGGGATTCCCTGGAAGGCATCCCCTCTTTCGTCTACTTCTATCGGTAACTTTACTTGGAGCTATATTTTTATTCGCCACATGATATGTGTTTTGCTTGGAGCGTCTTGTATGATTTGAGTCTTTATTTGTTAGTTTACCACAATCATCCTTTCTGTACACACCTTTTGAGAGAGCCATACATGATTTGGAATTTTCTAGAATACTCTATGTGCTTCCCTTATATCTTTTGAGTTATATAGGTTTGCTCTAGTACTTCACTTATATCTTTTAGAGCACGATGGTGGATTTGTTTTATAGAAACTATTGATCTCTCATGATTCACTTAGATTATTTTGCGAGTCTTAAATAGCACGGTAATTTGCTTAAAATACTAATATGCTAGGTATTCAGGATTAGTAAAATTTTCTTATAAGTGTTTTGAATACTAAGAAAAGTTTGATGCTTGATGATTGCTTTGAGATATGGAGGTAATAGTATCAAATTCGTGATATTTGAGTAGTTGTGAAATTGAGAAATGCTTGTGTTGATGTTTGCAAGTCCCGTAGCATGCACGTATGGTAAATGTTATGTAACAAATTTGAAACATGAGGTGTTATTTGATTGTCCTCCTTATGAGTGGCGGTCGGGGACAAGTGATGGTCTTTTCCTACCAATCTATCCCCCTAGGAGCATGCGCGTAGTGCCGAGGTTTTGATGACTTGTAGATTTTTGCAATAAGTATGTGAGTTCTTTATGACTAATGTCGAGTCCATGGATTATACGCACTCTCACCCTTCCATCCTTGCTAGCCTCTTCGGTACCGTGCATTGCCCTTTCTGACATTGAGAGTTGGCGCAAACTTCACCGGTGCATCCAAACCCCATGATATGATATGCTCTTTCACACATAAACCTCCTTATATCTTCCTCAAAACAGCCACCATACCTACCTATTATGGCATTTCCATAGCCATTCTGAGATATATTGCCATGCAACTTTCCACCGTTCCGTTTATCATGACACATTCATTATTGTCATATTGCTTGGCATGATCATGTAGTTTACATAGTATTTGTGGCAAAGCCACTTTCATAATTCTTTCATACATGTCACTCTTGGAGCATTCATATAGAGTCATCTTTTGTTCTAGTATCGAGTTGTAATCATTGAGTTGCAAATAAATAGAAGTGTGATGATCATCATTTTCTACAGCATTGTCCCAAGTGAGGAATTAAAAAAAAGAAAGGCCATTAAAAAATAGGGAAGGCCCAAAAAAAGAGAAAGGCCATAAAAATGAGAAGGCCCAAAAAATGAGAGAAAAAGAGAGAAGGGACAATGTTACTATCCTTTGCCACACTTGTGCTTCAAAGTAGCACCATAATCTTCATGATAGAGAGTCTCTTGTTTTGTCACTTTCATATACCAGTGGGAATTTTCATTATAGAACTTGGCTTGTATATTCCAACAATGGGCCTCCTCAAGTGCCCTAGGTCTTCGTGAGCAAGAAAGTTGGATGCACACCCACTTAGTTTCTTTTGTTGAGCTTTCATACATTTATAGCTCTAGTGCATCCGTTGCATGGCAATCCCTACTCCTTGCATCAACATCAATCGGTGGGCATCCCCATAGCCCATTGATTAGCTTCGTTGATGTAAGACTTTCTTCCTTTTTGTCTTCTCCACATAACCCCCCTCATTATATTCTATTCCACCCATAGTGCTATGTCCATGGCTCGCACTCATATATTGCATGAAAGTCTATAGGTTTGAGATTACTAAAGTATGAAACAATTGCTTGGCTTTTCATCGGGGTTGTGCATGATGAGAGCATTCTTGTGTGACGAAAATGGAGCATGACTAAACTATATGATTTTGTAGGGATGAACTTTCTTTGGCCATGTTATTTTTAGAAGACATAATTGCTTAGTTAGTATGCTTGAAGTATTATTATTTTTATGTCAATATGAACTTTTGTCTTGAATCTTTTGGATCTGAATATTCATACCACAATTAAGCAGAATTAAATTAAAATTATGCCAAGTAGCAATCTGCATCAAAAATTCTGTTTATATCATTTACCTACTCGAGGACGAGCAGGAATTAAGCTTGGGGATGCTTGATACGTCTCCAACGTATCTATAATTTTTGATTGCTCAATGCTATATTATCTACTCTTTTGGACGTTATTTGGCTTTATTATCCACTTTTATATTATTTTTGGGACTAACCTATTAACCGGAGGCCCGGCCCAGAATTGCTGTTTTTTTGCCTATTTTAGGGTTTCATAGAAAAGGAATATCAAACGGAGTCCAAACAGAATGAAACCTTCGGGACCGTGATTTTCTCAATGAACAAGACCCAGGAGACTTGGACCCTATGTCAAGGCACAAAAGAGGAGGCCACGAGGTAGGGGGCGCGCCTACCACCCCCCCAGGCACGCCCTCCACCCTCGTGGGCCCCCTGTTGCTCCACCGACGTACTCCTTCCTCCTATATATACCTACGTACCCCCAAACGATCAGATACGGAGCCAAAAACCTAATTCCACCGCCGCAACTTTCTGTATCCATGAGATCCCATCTTGGGGCTTGTTCCGGAGCTCCGCCGGAGGGGGTATCGATCACGGAGGGCTTCTACATCAACACCATAGCCCCTCCGATGTAGTGTGAGTAGTTAACTTCAGACCTACGGGTCCATAGTTATTAGCTAGATGGCTTCTTCTCTCTTTTTGGATCTCAATACAATGTTCTCCCCCTCTCTTGTGGAGAACTATTTGATGTAATCTTCTTTTTGCGGTGTGTTTGTTGAGACCGATGAATTGTGGGTTTATGATCAAGTCTATCTATGAATAATATTTGAATCTTCTCTGAATTCTTGTATGTATGACTCATTAACTTTGCAAGTCTCTTTGAATTATCAGTTTGGTTTGGCCTACTAGATTGATCTTTCTTGCAATGGGAGAAGTGCTTAGCTTTGGGTTCAATCTTGCGGTGCCTTTCCCAGTGACAGTAGGGGCAGCAAGGCACGTATTGTATTGTTGCCATCGAGGATAACAAGATGGGGTTTTCATCATATTGCATGAGTCTATCCCTCTACATCATGTCATCTTGCTTAAGGCGTTACACTATTTTTAACTTAATACTCTTGATGCATGCTGGATAGCGGTCGATGAGTGGAGTAATAGTAGTAGATGCAGGCAGGAGTCGGCTACTTGTCTCGGACGCGATGCCTATATACATGATCATACCTAGATATTCTCATTACTATGCTCAATTCTGTCTGTTGCTCAACAGTAATTTGTTCACCCACTGTAGAATACTTATGCTCTCGAGAGAAGCCACTAGTGAAACCTATGGCCCCGAGTCTATCTTTATCATATTAATCTCCTACTACTTAGTTATTTCCTTTGCTTTCTACTTTCCCTTTATTTTACTTTGCATCTTTATCACAGAAATACCAAAAATATTATCTTTATCATATCTATCTCTCATAAGTGGCCGTGTAGGGATTGACAACCCCTATTCGCGTTGGCTGCGATGATTTATTTGTTTTGTGCAGGTACGTGGGACTTGCGCGTAGCCTCCTACTGGATTGATACCTTGGTTCTCAAAAACTAAGGGAAATACTTACGCTACTTTGCTGCATCATCCCTTCCTCTTCGGGGAAAACCAACGCAGTGCTCAAGAGGTAGCAGTGATCTGCCATAGCTTGGGCCATACAGATCTCTCTTCTTTGGAAGTTGGAACTCATGAGTGTTTAGCCTCTCAAGGATATCCGCGGGATCAAGTGACTTGTAGTCTCCACGTTCTTGTGTCATCAGTGCCAGAGTGTCAAATGAGGAATCAAGCGATCTCATCAATTTCTTCACCACCTCATGGTTGGTGATGTCAGTAGCACTAAGTGCTTGAAGCTCATTTGAGATGTCAGTGAGGCGATCGAAGGTTTGCTACACATTTTCATTGTCGAGTCTTTTGAAGCGGTTGAAGAGATTGCGAAGAACGTCAAGTTGAGATTCACGCTGAGTTTGAGACTCCTTCGTTGACCTTGGACAACCTATCCCAGATAAGCTTCATTGTCTCCAAAGCACTCACTCTGCCATACTGCCGTTTGCTTAGATGGCCACATATGATGTTGTTTGCTTGAGAGTCGAGTTGCTTCAATCTCTTCATGTCAGTAGTGTTGATGGTAGGAGTGTTAGAGGGAACACCATTTTCCACAACATACCAGAGATGGTTGCCAATTGCCTCAAGACGCATTCACATCTTGTTCTTCCAGTAGCGGTAGTCCATCCCATCGAAGGTAGGACACCCAGGAGAGACCTTGATCATACTTAAAGTCGACATTACTAAAACTCCAGGCGGTTAAACCAAAATCACACAGAACAAGGGAGTAGATTGCTCTGATACTAATTGAGAGTGCGTTAAATCGACTAGAGAGGGGGTGAATAGGCGATTTTACAAATCCGTCACTGAGGAATTTGAGGGTGAGGAAATTCCTAAGCAACGAACTACTTAGCAGTGGAATAAGTACTTGGAGGCAAGCATAATAGAGTAGTAGCACAAAGATCATGAAGAAATGAAAACAAGCACAGAGTATAGTATAAACACAGGATAAGCAGGCTGAAGACAAACTGACTGAAGAAATAGGATTGAGGAAATTGAGAAAGACTTCAGTCATAGTCTTCAAACAGTAATGATCAAGTACTTCTACACAGAATTGAGGAAATGAAAGAGTTGAGGAAATAGAACCAGTAGCTTGGTGAAGAGGATGATTTGGTAGACCAGTTCCAACTGCTGTGACAGTCGTACACCTGGTTGGAGCGGTTAGGTATTTAAACCTGAGGACACACAGTCCCGGACACACAGTTCTCCTTGAGCTAAGGTCACATAGACCTCACCCAATCCCTCGTGGTAAGTCTTCAGGTGACTTCCAATCCTTCACAGACTCGGTCACTCAGCGATCCACAATTTCCTCTTGGATGCTCTAAACCACGACAGATAACAGTCTGGAAGATGCACGGTCCTCAAAGGTAACAAGCGTCGGTTCCACACAAGAACAATCTCTTAAACGATGCTCAATCACTTTGGGTTTGTAGGCGTTTTATTTGGGTGTTTGGGTTTTTCCTCACTTGATGATTTTCGCTCAAAGTCCTCAGAGGATGGGATGCTCTCAATGACAAGTGTTAGTTTCTCGCAAAGCAGCCAACCAGCTAGTGGTTGTAGGGGGAGGCTATTTATAGCCTAGGGAGCATCCTAACATGATAAGACATAATGCCCTTCAATGATATGGTGATTAGGTGGGTAGATATTTTGGGACAGCTGATGCGTAGCACAGCAACGGTCGCAAATTTGGTTGTCAAATTCCTCACGGCTATCATGTTCCTCACTTGTAGGCAATCCGCACTGCCGAATTCCTAACTCCGCAGTCAGAACAAATTCGTCAGAGAACAGAAGATCTTCGTCTCATTTACTGAAGAATATGACTGAACTATATGAGATTTCCAATGGCTTCACTCGAAATGAATGGTAGCTGTAGGATTTTGAGATGAGCATCACTTGGAAACTTTTCCTTAGTTTTACCTCAACCCCCTTTAACAGTACAGTGTTTCCTATGACTCAAGAAAGAGAAAAATGAAAGTATGAAAACAAAGTCTTCAAGCTTCATATTCCTCGCATGAATATGAAGTCTTCCGGATCACACCGATTCCTTCACTTTCAAAGTCTTCAGAAGGTCAAAGTCTTTAGATGAAGACATTTTTAGGGGTAGACTTTCTTTGTCAATATCAAACTCCTCATAGAATTATAGACCTGTGCACACTCACAAACACATTACTCCCTTAACCTATAAGTCTTCAATACACCAAAATCACTAAGGGGCACTAGATGCACTTACAGCGATGGATCGATAAGCTGCTATCAGTTCTCTGGTCCCTTGGAACAACACCAAATCAAGCTACCGGGCAAACTCCCTTGTCCCTAGTTTATGGGGCAAAAGCAATTATCCCCATGAAACTCATTTATGGGCTGCCTCGAGTGCTTGCCTATGATGAAGTATCGCAGGATCGGCACTGGCGTGATGACGCTGTGGTTCTCGAGGAGAACCGTCTCTAGTGGCTACACATGTTGCACGCTATCAGCAAGCCCTGTGTAACTATCACAGCCACAGGGTTCATGTCCTATGTTTTGAGGAAGGCGACCTTGTCCTTAGGCACATTCAGTCCGCCAAGGGTACAAACAAGTTAACGCCAAAGTGGGAAAGCCCTTATTGGGTAGTTCGAGTCACCAGACCTGGCGCAGTCCATCTGGAGACCGGAGATGGCATTAAATTGCAAAACTCATGGAATATTGAGCATCTCCGCAAGTTCTACCCGTAAGGCGCGGCTGTCATGCCCTGCCCAGTAGCCACCCTGTTGTAGAGGCCTTGCCTTGGTTGCATGTAACACCTTGTACAAAGCCAGGCGTAGCCCTAAGAAACAGAGAAATGAATGAAGCACTGGGGGCTCCCGACAAGTTGCATGCATGCATAAGCATTTGATGAGCATTGCATGTGCATATAGATAAGATTGCATGCATAAGCACTCGAACACTACTTCGGCCAGGATGGTCGCAGTTCCCTTTGATCAAAAAAGATTGGCGGGGGGCTAGTTCCTCATCACAATTTGTGCCCAGTAGGCTTAATCCCCTCGCAACAAAAGAGAGAGTACTAGCAGGATAGCCTGTCGGGGGAAACTCATTTATTTTTATAGAGGCACTCCACCTCTACATGGACATATACATGCTCGAGTCCCTGGAAAGGTTCATCTTTTTCATTAATATGTTGATCAAACAAGTATAGACCTTATAGGACACAAACATGGACTCAAGAGATTACATTATTTGAATTAAAATTTGGCAAGTGATTATAGATTTAAGGTTGAAAAAAGATAAGTGCCCCGTGATGCATTTGCCCTTGTCCATCTCCTTCAGGAAGGGACCTAGGAGGTAGGAAGCGGACCCGGCTAGGATTCGGCGCCTCCCCATGATCAGGATGGCACCGCTTCCTAGCTATGAGGAGGAAACCGGAGGGCAGGCGCGGATGCTGACGTTGCCAGAGGACCGGATAGGAGAGACGGAGTCACCGGCAAACATGACTCATCGTAATGGTCGTCCCCGTTCTTGACGCGTCATGGGTTACCGTCACCTTCCGTATCACTGCCATCCGAAGACCTCAGTACGACATCAGCGTCGGGCACCATGCTCTCTGAGCATGGTCGTCCCCAACGACCCTGACATCAGAAACCATCGCACATTCATGAGACATGTATGGGAGCAAAGAGCCCTCTTGCACGACAAGAGGACGGCGCCTAGGGGGTTGGGTTCGCCTCTGCTGATGGCGAACCCTTTTCAAGACCCCTCCCCGACGTTCCTAGAGAAGGAGGAATGGGGCACAACTGACTACTGCGCCATGTGCCCATTACGGGCCTAGCACGGTGTTGTTTGTGTTGCCTCTCACTAGAATTGAAGCTATGGGCGACGAGCGCACGAGTGTCACCACCTCTACTTCTATCGCTCCATCACTCAAGCGGCCCTTGGGGCCCGTGCGAAGCTCTAAGCTAGGGCCCGGGGCCTGGCCCCGGTTTCTCCTTCTTAGCATGACCAACATAAAATAGAGGATGGGGGAGAAAGGATACTAGGATGAATGGCTCCACACTTCCCCCGCCCCTCCACTTATAGGCGGGTCATGGGAGAGAGCGGATCCCTCAACGGGTGATCGTCGCCCTCCTCCACCAATTTAAGAAGACCGGGCCCCTGCCTTGAAGCCCTCCCGCACCACGCGCCTCCGTTACCTACCCCGAACAATGCATGCATCATACGTGGCTTAGGATAAGGATGTGGTGGGAAGTTTGAATAGGCAGTTTCTCCAACGTGCGTTAAAGTCATTCACGGGCCATTACAAGAGTGACCGCACCACAATTGGCATTACCCAAGATAATGAAGAAGAAAAGACGATCTCAAGGGGCTAGCCACTTCCACGTCCCTACATGTGCACTTGTTAGGGCCCGCCCCGACGACGCCCGGTAGCGCGTTCGGGCCAGGCCCGGGGACTTCCATTAGTGTAACAAACCCTGGGTCCATTGCCCAGACCGTGCACAGGCACGAGAACAAGGTTACTTCACCAAGGTCAGATTGGAGCACAAGGGATCAGTTCTTCAAAGGACCAGCTTGCAGCGCAAGAGGACCAAGACTAGTCAGATAAGCAAGATATTGCTAATGGAAAAACCTCCCTTGCCAGGCAAGCGAGCCTGGCGGGGATGGGGTTACCCCTAGAACCAAGCGTCCATGACTTCTTGGTAGGCCTCTCGGGGCTCATGAAGGCAGAACCACCTCGCCACGCCACCTCATCACGACGCACGTCGCCGATCGGTGCGGTGTCAAGATCAAAAGTGACTAAGTGGCTGCTATTCGCCACATGGCAGCCACTTCCTACTGGAAATGCCTCCAAGCGACACACGTCCTGTGACGTGTCGAGCGAGCAGATGTGAACCTGGCAAAACAACCCAACGGAGCCTGTCGGGCGAGCTGTGATGTGACGTAGAGCGACACATTTAATGCACCATGTCAGCCTGCTGAGTTAGGTATGATATCACTATTTGCTATCTAATCAATGCATAACGATTGATTTTCCATTGTGGTGACCCCTTTGTCTATAAAAGGAGGCCCAAGGTAACCGTAGAAAGGGTTGGCTAATCCATCCCCACGCACACTCATACGCGTGTAAACCTCTTTCGCCCTGAGGCCACCCTGTCGGCCAAGCATGTTGCATTCACCACCATTTTTCCACCATCAATCCACCGAAGCCGGAGTAGGGTTTTACGCCTCACGACATCCCGATCCTGGGTAAAGACTGCCCGTGTGATCTCTGTCGTGCTGTTCCATGCTCCTCTACTCTTTGTGCAACGCGCCATCCCCCCGCCAAACCAGAAAGGGGCCCTTGGTCCCATAGGTGGTCGTGGTTTCCCGCAACAATGTTCAAGCGATGCACGTCCATGGTCGATAGATAGTGATACGTGAATGAACTGTCCAATCTCTCACACACACGTACATATATCATTTCTCCGTGGGCATCGGAATCACACACGTGCACTTCGGGTGTTTCTCTTCCTCCATCAAGATTAGAATTCGTCTTTCTACCCCGTCCTACAAGTCTCTCACACAAAAACACACATGCTCTCTTTGTCGAACACGCCCACCCCTTTAATTCTGCCCATCCACTGTCACATATGCATAAGGTTAACTCGATCCGGGAACCATATGAATACATACAACATGATTCCAGCAGAGCACCTTTTGATTTGAGATTTCACTCACACATAGACACACACACGCGCGCGCGCGCACTCACGCTCACTCGCGCACACCGCTTGTTTATCTCCGTGATGCTTTATGCATGCCTCGCACACATGCTATCTACCTATCCCTTAATATAGATATGTATCACACAAACTGCTTCTCCCTATATATAAGTGTCACTGCCACTACAAAAAAAGACACATCCGTGGCATTTTGGGCTGAACATGGTATCATCATAGATGTGGTGGGCTCCTACTTCTATGACAAATAATCATGAGAGGAAATGGGCTTTTTGTCCTGGGTGGGCCGGAGATGCAACTGCATGACATTCTTTGGGCCGTCCATGACGAAAAAACCGTGGTAGAAGTGAGGGAGAGGAAAATATCAGGGGAGTTCCCGGTTACGATGGGTGGTCGGGGGCCGAGTGATGCGCGTTTCTCTCATGCGTATGCGTGTGTGTGAGGAGTTGCACTCTAATTGAACCGGAGTGAGGAGTTGGGCTCTAATTGAACCCGAGCGATTACACTAGTTACGTTTCTGAACCCTAGCGATCGATCCCTTGCTGTTAACTGAACCCAAGTGATTCCTTAGCTACTGCTGCTAACTGGAGCCAATCGATGCTGCCTCTACATGACCAGTGACTGTTGTTGGGGGGGGGGCTTGGATGAACAGTTCTCGGTGGGGGGTTGGATGAACAAGACCCCGTGGTAGTAGAGGCCATTGTCTCTTGATGAACGGGACCCTGTGTGTGGAGAGCTGGATGAATAGGACCCCGTGGAGGGCTAGATGAACAGTAGCCGGTGGAGGGCTGGTTGAACAGTAGCCAGTGGAGGGCTGGATGAATAGTAGCCCATGGAGGGGTGGTTGAACAGGACCCTGTGGAGAAGGCTAGTTGAACAGTAGCCGGTGGAGGAGCGGTGAAGGCTGGATGAACAGGAGCCCGTGGATGAACAGTCGCAGGTGGAGGCTGGAGCAGGTCGATGGTGGATGAATAGTAGCATGTGGAAGCTGGAGGAGGTCGATAGTGGAGATGAACAATATCCCGTGGAGTCCCATTTTGCGGTACGCCACACCCCTCCTGATGAACAGCACCCCCGTTTCGACCGTAGCGCTCCAACACAAGTCTGTTTCCTCCATTTTGCGGTACGCCACACCCCTGCCTATCAACATGAACCTGTTTCGACCATAGGAGGTCTAAGTGAAGTCCGTTTCCTCCATTTTGCAGTATACCATACCCCTCCTGATGAACAGGATCCTGTTTCGACTGTGGCCGGTCGAACACAAGGCTGTTTCCTTCGTTCTACAGTACGGCAGGCCTCATTTCCATTGGCTGTTCCGTCCAAGCCGGTTGGCTCTTGATGAACAACACATATTCCGTTGCCTCCTGATGAACACGATGCATTCCTTTGCCTCCCCATGAACATGACGATGATGCAGTTTCTCCGTTCCGATCAAGCCATGTACATGAGCCCTGGCCGTAGGTATTCATGAGTAGGCGTTCGAGACCCCGCCCGTATGTACGTACGTGGCCGTATTTACTTTCTTGCACCCTGACCGCTGTACATATGTGTACATTCTACGTGCGCACCTCTACTATGACACGTGGGCACCTCTACTACGACACGTGCCCTTCCTTACACGGCCATGGTTGATCCCTGCAGCCTACACAGAGATCGATCGACCAATATGTATATACATGTTCGCGAGCAGAATGACCTGGTGCGTCCCGACTATCAGGCACTTCCTTGCGTGCGAAGATGTAGCTGGTGGGTCCCAGCAGTCAGGGGAGAAATGTTTTTTTCACGAAATACGGTGGCCCATCCGGTGGGTCCCTACTGTCAGGTGGAGGAATCATTATTTTCCGTGTAATAAGGAGGCACTTGCTTGTTGCGGTCGTAGACCCAGCTGTCAGCCTCTCCACGTATAGTACTCTCTGATGGAGGTCATTCCTTGACCAGGTTGGCCACGCTGCGCCGAGAGCACCAGGGCAGTGGACGACGTGAGGCCTAGGAAGGGGACAACGCGGAGCCGGGGAATACACGGCAGTGCAAGCCCATGCAGAGAGGAGTTCGAGGGTTCACTAGTTTGGCTGCGGTGTGAGCCTGCCGTTGCCGCAGGGCCTGGCCAGTAGTGGGAGTAGTAGGGGGCGGTGAGGTCTCAATGGCAGAACAACCAGCCACTTGAGGCAGGAGCACGTGGTCTCGCCGGCGGTGGTTTGGGCGACTAGGGCAAGAAGAGCATTGATTAAAGAGCAGCAGGACCATTCGGTTCAAATCCAACGATCACTAATGCTAGAATAGTTTGTTGACTAAGTTGACAAAGCCATGCATATGCGTGAACTTAGTAGGCCCATAGGTCAACCTCCGAACCGGTATGCCCTAGATGTCAGTGGGAGGAATCATTTTTTTCCGCATAATAAGGAGGCAATTGATTGCATGCAGCCAGGCCAGCGGAGGGAGTAGGGTGGGCTGGTGAAGCCTGTGTGGAGCAGGAAGATCAGAGATTGAAGAAGCACGTCAGCCATTGGATGGACATCTAACAGTAACTGCTGCTAGAATCGTGTGTTGACTGACAAAGCCTTGCGTAAATAAGTCAGCCTCGAAATATGTGGCGTGTACAACCCATTTACTATTATTTTTATAATTTTTACTCATTTTCTAATTCATATGGAATTTATTGCAGCCCATTTTCCATTTTTAGAATTGCTGCCCATTTTCTGGTCAGTACCAAGGTTAAACAAATTGAACTAAACATGTGCGAAATTTTGAAAATTCACAAATTTTTGCTCGGGAACAAAATATTCTTAATCCAAAAATTAGTTGCCATACTAAAACAAATTTAAAAATAAATTAGTACTATGTCATGTTAAAATCCAATGAAATATAAAATATCAGTGAAGAACAAAAACAAAAAAGAAACTAATTTTCCGATTTACTTTTAACAGATACTGACCATACTCTTTGGCCAGGCCGGAATGCATCCCTCCTCATCTTGAAAGATTTGCAGCCCAGTAAGTAGGAAAGAACAAATAGGCCTAGCTTGGGTATTCTTCAAAAAGAAATAGTGGCCTACCTATTTTCCCAAAGAAAAAACTGCTAGGCTGGTCATGTTGTTAGATGAGCCACAGAGACCACACAACCCAGTTTATAGCCTGCTCCTCCAAACAAATCCTAAAAAAACAGTTGTGCAATTCTGTCGTTAATTGACTATACATTGAAAATGATGTGGGTCCCAGATATCAGAAGGGTGGATTAGAGTAAAAATACGAGGGGTGCATCTGAGTAGTAAAGGAGGCACTTGCTTGTGTTCGGGAGTGGACCTGGTAGGTCTGTACTGTCATACTCTTCGATTCACTATGTTGATAGGGTCGGACGACGGCGCCGCCGTGAGTGCACCAAGGTGGAGGATAAAGTGTTGTCTCCAATGTGCTATGCTGGGTTGGACATTCTTATGGAAAAATAAAAATGGACCGGAACTATTTATGACATTGGCTACGATTTGCATGGGTCCGCTGGTTATAGGAAGAAAAGGGTGGGAGAAAGAAGACTGGTCGCTATCTTTTCCTAAGAATTATATCGACTAAATGTAATGACACTATCATAGGAAATAATATCCTCCTAATAAATCATGAATTTAAAGAACTAGTGCATGAGCATTTAGCTTTATTCATTTATTTACTTATTTATGTTTAGGGGACCATGAGCATGCACTTGGGCCGAATTCATGTCAGAGCCTCCCTTCCAGTTAATTATGGGCTCCTCTATTGGGCCTTCATCAGTGGGATGCATGTTATCAACAAGTGGAAAATGTGTTCCGTACGAAAAATAGTATGTGCTACGTATGGTACGGGGCACTAAAGGATCGGACCGTGCAACGACTTCCAAAACATTGTGTTTGTTGATCTAGCAACATATTTATTCAACCAACAGACAAAATATACTACTGATTATACATTAAAAACAACAACAACAACAACAACAACAACAACGAGGGTTGGGGGTGTAATAGAAGCAGTAAGCAGGCCAAAAGAGTAAAGACGCACCTCTCTCTTCCAAACCAAACATCAACCATCATTACAAAAGGGCTACCAAAAAATAACAAGTGTATGCATCAAACTAAATAAAGATCCTACTACACCAAGTGTACGCATCTAACTAACTGGCTCAGTTAGACCTTACTATTTATTAAGCTGTGGAGATTGGATGACATCTTGAACCAGATGGGTGCCTGACGGGGGAAACTCCAGCCAGCAGGTCGAAGTCCAATACTTGTGACCCTCTCTCCTATTTTGGGCTGCAGAGCGTGGTGGCACATATCAGGGTATGGTGCATGCAGAGACGCATGGTATGTTGTGTACACATAATTTTGCCTGATGAACGAAACCGCGCTGCCATCATGATCCTTGCCGTCGGTTATCTCCTAGTTAATCGGATAATTCATTGCGAGAAATAGAGAGCGTGTACCAAGGCTACTTACTAGCCTCCAGCCAAAAATTCCTGAAGGCCCAGAGAAGGTGGGATCCTCCTCAAAGACCTTGCAGTGACTGTGATTGTATTCCGTGAAACAACACGTCTCGTACGCGTGAACGATCATCAATCGTTCGCCATCGTCTGATCGATCTAGGAACTACCTGCAACTTGCATGCCTCTTTTCTTTGAAAGGTTCTGGGATTAGGAAGGGTAGGGACACCAGGCGACCTAAAACATCATATCAAGTTGGAGTCAAATAAAAAAGGGCTCTTAATGTAGTCAATCTTAAGAACAACATGTTATGGGCATGAATATTTTATCAATAAATGTTGACAGTAATATAAGCAAGCCATCATGATATCATAGGAAAGTAACATACTGTTGTAACAACCGTTTGTAGCGAGTACTAGAGTAGGCTAGCAATATGTCCAACCATAGAAGGAGTCGACAGCGTGAATTAAGCCCTTGTGTTCAATGGCATCAGAGAACCATGGAGGATGTATGATCCTGCGATGGACGTGCAGATTTATCCACTTACCATAGTGACATGTCAGATAGGCGAGACCGCTGTTGAAGAATGCAATTAGCCTGAAGTCTTTATAATTCGCAGATCTCGTGGGCACTTGGCATATTACAAACTTGAGAAAATCAAACTTAGTATCATCTTGGCTACTATAAGATTCGGAGTATTCTAGGCCGCGGTGCCAAAGCAGTGCAGTGTTAATCGAAGCACGTGGGATCAATCGACGGGTGTAGACCTCCACAAGCATCCAGCTGCCGCCACCGTCGACGAGCCCCATCCAAGATGTGTTCATGCCGACGCAGTACATACTGTTAATGTAGTTGAGGGTGACAGGTATCGAATCACAGTCAATAGGGTTGATGCTTGCCACCCTATGATTGTTATGATGTGTGACATGTCGTTTCTGAAGATTTGGCGTCATCAGCAAGCAAGGAGTTGGCTTAAAAATCTCCGGCCCGAGGGCTTTGTGCAAATGTATAGCCCCGATGAGCACATGGCGAGTGGCATGGTACTGAGATTGTCCACACGTGAAACAATGAGCTTGATTACCTCTGTGGGGAGCGAATTCCAGCCACTCTTTCGTAGGATGCTGCTCGGTTCTGCCATTGTTAGTGCTTGGATTTCGGAAGAGGGGGGTGGCACCTTAGCAGGGATGGAAGATTGGACGATTATGTGCGGACATGGATGGAGAAGCAAATATGTGTTGCAGGAAGTGGAAAGGTGACGATGACTATAGCATGCCGCTTGACTTACGAGACACATACCAGGAGGGTAGGGTCATATCGATGCCAGAGAGCTTGCTTGAGTGATCACAGTACTGGTACTCCCTACAGTACGTACTACTATGCCCTAACTTTCTTGAGTAGAGTAGTAGTGGAGTAGGACTCTGTTCTACTACTAGCACCGGAGGATTAGTATATTCTAATCTAAAACAGTTATAAACTTCAATGCCCGAGCGTGGAACGACTACGAACCGCCATCGGTGCTAACTCCAATCCCTAGCAAACGTTCACTGGCAGACATGGCAGTTGCAAACGCCTGCGATGCAGTTACAGTACGTGTGTAAGGGTGGCAGTTTTGTCAAATACTATGGTTAAAAACAGGCCACCGTCAAATGGAAATCTGACAGTTACGTGGGATTCACGATGATTGAGCTCATGGCAAACAATCGCCAGATATCATTACTAAAAAAGGTTAAAACATCGGGGGCTATAACTTGCACCATCTGACCACTAACAATGATACTAACATAGTTGTGAAAAGGTCAAAGACCATGTCTACATGGTGTTTGGAATTATATGCAAAAAAACTAGCAAGATGCACGTGCATTGCACGGAACATCAAGATGCATTTTTTTACAAAAAATCTATTGTGATCAACCCATGCAAGAGTAATCCCTTGTGTAAAAACTAAAGATATCTTGAGAATTTTATCAGAAAAATGGTATCTCGACCATTTCATTGAAAAAATGACATCGCGAGAAAGATGATAGTTAAGGTGAGGAGGAGTGGGGTGTGGTGGTGACTGGTGGTCGGACTCGGCGGAGGCATGGGGATGGACGGCGCCAGCAGCGGCCACCATTCCAGATTGTTCCAGAGACTTCCTTTTTCATTTGCTCAGCAATGAGGTTGTGGGAGATAAGGATGAACCAGGCAATGCCTTATCTGTAAATGTAGAGAGTGGTGCAGGTATCTTTTGTATAATTGTCATAGTTTGCTTTCTATTTGTCAGATATAGATCGGATGGTCTATACTATAAGATGGCAGGCACACCATCATCACCTACTCGGTTTTTTATCTACTCCTACTACTATATTACTTGCTCCTATAAAAGACTCAGTTAGTGATGCACCGTATGTGTTTCTGTCCTTCCTGTCCTTTCATGTTTCTAGTCTGTGTCCTAGATTCAATCTGTTCATCTACTATGCTAGTACACATGGTTAGTTTACTCTCTGTTATAGCCTTCATGATTTATTTTGTGCTTATTCGGACTAAATCTCGTAATAACTTGCTCATATATTCAACTAGTGCAACATCCCCTACATCCACTCCCGTTTCATGGACGGCCTGGTCGATGCCTCCAAGGAGCCCTTTGTCTTCTGCTATGAGTGCCCGATGGCATTTTGGGGCTCGCCGGCGGACATCGTGCATCACCTCACGCACGCGTGCGGCGACCACTACTGGCCCTTGGCAGAGAACATCAAGTACGAGACGAGCTACCCGTTCACCGTCCCGGAGTCACTAAGGATCACCGCCGCCTGCTAGTCTCGGAGGAGGACGACAGCGTCTTCCTCTTGATCGTGGGCACCGGTGAGGCCCGTGCAGGGCGCCGCCCCATCTTTGTAGGGTGCGTCAGGGGCGACGCCGCTGACGCTGACACTAACACGAGGACGATGTACGGGTGCGTGCCCAATGTCACTACCCCTCAGAGGTATGTGGGCGGCGACACTGGCTACATGAAGCTGACTAGGACTGTGCCGAGCTGGGACATTCCCGTCAATGTGGACATGGAAGACGCATGGTATGATACCCCCTCCCCAACATGGTGCACGGGGACTCAAAGGAGGTTCACCTGGACATATGCATTACCAAGTTAAATGTTAATCATTAGTCTTCGCTCAATGTAATCCACTGTCTAAGCATATGGAGACTTCCATGCTTGATCTTGCTCTATTGGAGTATCACGCATGAATAAAAGTGTATCCATTTATGGTTTAGTATAGAATCTTTCATGTATGAATTTTTACTAGAGTACTGGTGAAAGACTTATGATGAACCATTTCTTACCTCTCGTGTGCCCCCTTCCAAGTCATCCAGATTTAATCCCTCCATCTAGGTGTATAAGGGCGTGGTTAATACTTAATAGTATAGCCAACTGTTGACTATAAGAAAGTGCCATCTCATCTGTAGCCAACATGTATAACAATCGATACTCAAAAACTAATTCTAAAAGATCATTTCTTGCAAAGCACAATAAGTGTTATTTTTCACAAGTTTTGGATGCAGGTTGAACGCATTTTTTAAAGATACATTTTTATCTATTTCACCCATATGTTTGTGTGTTGTAGAGATGAAATAATATCCGAACAAACCTATCGATACCCGTTCAACATGAGATGAACCCCACATCCTTTGTCAAAATAAACAACTCCCCGATCAATGCATTTCACTATTCCGTGCAACGCACGGGCACCTTACTATAGATTAGTAAGACCAAAAATTGAACTAACATTATATATAGTACGATAAATGCTGATGCATGTCACCTAAAATTATATCATTGCAAACTATGTTCAAATACAAATCCAATGATATAGTTTTTGCTGACATGCACTAACATTTTGTCAGTTAAATCTTCAGTCAAATTCAAATGGGTACTAATAAAGCACGACCGATGTAGTACAAGTGTAGAGGGAGAGTCTACACGCGAGTCCCACCCCGCTCATGGCGCAGCAGTAAAGTCGGCATATCACAAAACCCAATCACTCCCTGTAATAAGTGGCCTGGTAAAAGAAACGGACAAGCAACCATCAGCTCCCTCCGTCTTTTTTGCATTTCATCTCTATTCATTTACTTTCTCCGGTTCATCTCGCACACTCGATCCCTATCTACTACTCCTAGAATCCCTAGCTACTATACCTAGGGCCCGTTCTTTTGGCGGCTTAAAAACTAAGCCATCTATTCGCCAGCTTTTCCCATAAGACTAGTCACAGTGGAGAGTAACATTAAGGTGCCTCACTCATTTATTTGGGCTTCTAAACTACTACTAGTACCTCCCTCCTGGTTTATTCGTCACCGTTGCAATTTGTGCTAAATTTTGACCAAAGATTTAACTGATAAAATGTTAGTGCATGTGACATGCACAAACATTTCATTAGTTGAATTTATGGTCAAAATTTGACACAGATTACAATGACGACCAATAAACCAGGACAGAGGTAGTAGTTATGGGATTACTACTATTCTAGAAACCTAAAAGAACTAGCCCCTAGTACTCCTAGTAGTAGTACTCAAGTTGTAATTCCAATTGCACGACACAACTTGTTAGGAAAAAAATCGATACAGGGTGTAGGAAGCAGTTTGGGAATTTGCATGCCTTCCCGACCAGTGAGATACTACTCCGTACAAATTATAATAGAGGAATAACCACAGAGAAGGAAGCTAAAAGTAAACAATCGAACGAGCATTTTGGCATTTGTTTTGCATTGAATCGTTTCACAGGCTTGACTAGTGTTGTTTTCTGCTTTTACAAAAACTACATCGTAATGTTAAAATGTGCATTTCCCATACATAAGTAATAGTAGTACTCCCTCCGTCTAGGTGTATAAGTTTTTCCTCCTTCTTGGTCACCGTGCACAACCAAAGATGACTTATTCACCTGGACAGAGGGCGTAGCACAGTCTGCAAGCATATATAGAGAGAGACATGTAGTGCGATAGTATATAGTAAAGTTTGTGCTATATGCACGTACTTACAAAATGCATACAGATACACAAGGTTTCCAAACATTTCCTTTTACATACTTAATGAAGGACGCTAATAATTCCAGAAAGTTCGGGATTTATCATTTGTGTCCCAAAACTAATGAGATCGCCTTACGGAACTAAATTATATTCCTAATAAAAGCCACAACACTCGAAGGAGCGCTTGAGGCGTGCCGCGAGTGCCCTCGTGCATGGTCGTTTCCCAGCGCGCTGACACAAAGCCTCTTCCTCAGCCTTGCAACTCGCGAGGTGCTGATTGGCGGCTTGTCGGCGGGCGAGCGCGATCTCATCGGTTTGGTGATCCGGTGCCAACAGGTACTCCTCCTCGCTGGAAGCGTGCACCCAGTCCACTTACCGCCAAGCGTAGATGAGGCGCTTGGGCTCGACTGCACTCAGGGCTTTGGCATGGGCGTCTTTCACCACCCTCATGGCCTTGCTCGAGCCTTCTACAAAAGAGCCAATTGTCAGACTCTCTCGGACACAACATAGGCCTGCCAGACAGCTTGCCCCACGGCGTGCTTCTCTTCCTCAACCTTCTTCTCCGCCTTTATTACGGTGCGCTCTGCCATAGGAAAAGCCTTCTACAAAGCGACATCCATTTCTTTCCAAAGCTCCTCAAGGCTGGGGGGCTCGGCGGGCGGCGCGGCGTTCTCCTCGTGGCGGGGAGCCGACGCATTCTCTGGCACACGTGTCGGCGAGATTGGGAACGCCGACGCGTCACGGCGAGGAGCGTAACGCCGATTGCATCATCCTTGATGTGTCGCAGCGAGGAGCGGAACATCGATGTGTCCTGCTCGACTAGTGGCGGCAAGGAACGGAACGGCGACGTGTCCTCCTCGACTAGTGGCGGCGAGGAACGGAACGGCGAGCGTGACCGTCTGTGCGGTGCAGCGAGGGGCGCCTAGGGCTTGGGGGGATGCCATGGTGGTCGACGTGAGAGTGTGGGGGAGGAGATAGCGATGGACGTGAGCGTTCTTCCAAATGTTGTGGGAGGCGCAGTATTTATAGCGAGCAATAGGACACCTATGTGATATATGGACTGAGCTTCACTGAATTAATTGCAGGTCCACTTGCGTCCCTAACATGTGGGCCAGATGCCTGTTGGGCCCACATGTTAGTGACCCAATGCACCTACAACTAAGTAACTGAAGCAGCTACGTGGGCATATTTGTTGGAGTAAATTACGGGTGAGGGAAGGGGTGGAAATATTTCTAGTCACAACAAATTGGATGAGCGTGGGGGAGGAGTGTCATCCATGCAGATTTTTTTTCACACGAGGTGGAGTGGTTGGACTGCTGGAGGGAGAAGGAGAGTCAAGTAGGCATTCACATTCCAAGGTGCACCAAATTATTGCATGCGATGATTAAGGCTGGCCATAGTTGTGGTAATGTGGTGCTCCCTCCTTTCTGGTTTATAGGGCTTAATTTGAAAATCTCTTCAACCAAGGTACATGATGAATGGTGGAATTAATTTCATAGTTTGCAAAAGTACTTATTTAGTACTCTCGTTTTTCTCAAAAATTTGTGTAAATCGATGCATTAATTACACCACATGCATGCATGACCACTCCTATAAAAATCTCAGTTGGTGGTGATGGTATGTCTGCCTCTGGACAACATGAGCCATTTGATCTACTTGGAACCAACGGATGAGATGTGTGTGCATAGAGACATCGCCTCACCAACGGAGGTGTAACAGATATTTACCCACCTCTGCCACTGTATAAAATACAGAACTACTCATTCCAGCCTCATTTCCTTTCTGGTTCATCTCCTTGCTTTCTTGCCGGCAGCGGGGAAGGTTCTTGAAGATGGAGGCCATACTCTAGAAACCACTACAAAAACTATTACACCACCTCTATCTTGGTAAGAGTAGGTGAAATTTTTGAATTGAGCCCTTTAAACTAGAAGGGAGGTAGTAGTACTCTAATAGCTAACCTTGTTGTGATGACTAGATAGGACATGGCACGCACCTGGATGGTGGAACTTGTCTGCATTGTGCATTTAAGTTCTATCTAAAGTCAATGTACCTCTACTTTGACCAAAGTTATAGAAAAATGTACATCAACATTCACAATGTCAAATCAATATTTTTATACTCATTATAAAAAGTTGTTTTTATACTCATTATAATTAGTATTGTAGATACTAATATTTTTAGTATAAATTTGGTCAAAGACTTTGCAAATGGTTGAGAGAAGTAAAAACGACTAGAGGGAGTATCATGCATGTAGAGTAGGCAAAAAATTGCTCATTTATAGCTGGTCGAAGTCTCAAAGGGCGCGACCATGCGAGGGTGGTGAAAGTCGTGGGAGCCGTGACAGTTGAGGGAATTAAGTGAAGCTACATCCACGCACCGGCATGGCGTGCGAACAGGCATAAGCTATACCGTCAGGCATACGATATGGGTTTAGTCGACATGACATCTAGTGGGTTCCGCATAGTACTCGAGAACTCTTTGGGGGCTTGCGGCCATTTATCCACTGGGCAAGCCAACAACCCCACACCGTTCGCATGCTCTACTCGTAGGACGGACAGATGGGGCGTGAAGATACAAGATAGAAGGCCTTCCCTCGTGTCTGGATGGGACACTCCTTTGCATAGATAGCAACCTTGGCGTGCGGATCTGAAGATTCCTTTCTCTGTAAACCTACTTTGTACAACCCTAGCCCCTCCGGTGTCTATATAAACCAGAGGGTTTAGTCTGTAGAGGCGAATATAACCATACAGGCTGGATATCTAGGATCTAGCCATTACGATCTCGTGGTAGGTCAACTCTTGTAACCTCTATACTCATCAAAGTCAATGAAGCAGGAAGTAGGGTATTACCTCCATTAAGAGGGCCCGAACCTGGGTAACATTGTGTCACCTGCCTCCTATTACCTTTGATTCTTAGACACACAGTTCGGGACCCCCTACCCGATATCTGCCGGTTGTGACACCGGCATTGGTGCTTTCATTGAGATTTCCATTGTGCGATCGCCGAAAGGCTTGATGGCCCCATAAATCATCTACAACAATGCTGCCGCGAGGGAGATTTTTCTCCCCGGCCAAATCTTTCTATTCGGCGGCTTGGCACTGCGTGCCAACGGTTGGCCACCCGGAGTAGATCGACAGCTACGCTCCTGGTCACCAGATCAGTTTTGGAAACCTAAACTATGTCGCTGTTATCTGAGGAGACTTGATATTCCAAGGGTTCGCTGCCCCAACCACCGCTCTGGCCTTAGATCCGGAGCACGTCACCATGTCCGAAAATGGGAGCTTAGAGCCCGCCGAACTCTCTGCAGCTATAGATCTCAGCATCGGAGATCCATAGAGAATAGTGCCACCGGCAGTTATCACAAAGTCGAGCCCTTCTCCGAAAACTAGTTCCGAACCCTCAAAGTCTAAATCATGTGGGTTCGGCCCGGAAACTTCTGTCCCCATCCAAACCTCGCTCTTAAATGAGGCTCTGGACTTAAGGCGATCCCTCACCATCATAGAGGAACCATTTCCAAATTATGCCCAGCCTGGACTAGGGGCTGGAAATAGGGAATTTTACTTCCCACCCGCCACCCACCTTATAGCCACTATCGAGGATCTAACCGACATGCTTAACTATAGCTCCGAAGACATGGATGGTATGGACGACGATGTCGGAGAGGAGGAGGCCCAAAACCCACCGTTCTCCGGACACAGGACGGCCACTTCCTCATATGACGTATACATGGTGGACACGCCTAAGGAAGGCGACGACGACAACGAGAAGGATCCAGTCAAGGGCGAACCTCCTGAGATACCACCGAAGAGTCGACGTCAGGGGTGCCGCTCTAAATCGCGTCACGGGAAAGATAGCAATACCGACATCGGAGGCAACGACACTTCGGAGAACGCCCAAGACCAAGAAGACCCCATCGATCCAATATCCGAAGAAGATGATCGAGAGGACAAGCAAGTTGACCCTAACGAGCAAGCAGGGAACGAACACTCGGAGGAGAGCAACTATTTGCCTCTCTCCGAGGACGACGTGAGCCTCGGTGACGAAGATTTTATCGTGCCAGAGGAACCCCTAGAATAAGAGAACTTTATGCACCAGCTAATGGCCACAGCAAGAAGCCTAAAAAAGAAGAAACAACAGCTTCAAGCTGACCAAGATCTGCTCAATGATAGATGGACTAATGTCCTGGCAGCCAAAGAATACGGCCTCAAATGCCCAACAAAGAGCTACCCGAAGCGTAAGCTACTACCCCAATTCGACGACGAGGTGCTGGAGCCCATACCACACACACGTAACACGGCTGACGGACCCGACCGCCTATCGCGTGGTCGGGACAGAATGGCAACTCAAGCCGAACACCATCCTGCACCACCTCATCGTAAAAGCAAAACACAGTAGCTTCGGAATACACACACAACCTACAACAGGTCCTGGAAAAAAGAGCAGGTTAGACCAGCTCAATATACGGATCGTGGGGGCGTGCTCTGGTGCGAGAGGAGGGCTATCAAGCCTGGTGCGATAAGCATAACCACGCCCAGGCCAAAAACCACATAAGCACGTCATCCGAACTGCGTCGTGACATGGCCCAATATGGAGGTGCCGCACACCCCCTATGCTTCACCGATGACGTAATGGAGCACCAGTTCCCAAAAGGGTTTAAACATGTGAGCATTGAATCATACGACGGCACAACAGATCCCGCAGTATGGATTGAAGATTATCTTCTCCACATTCACATGGCTCGCGGTGATGATCTACACGCCATCAAATACCTTCCCCTAAAACTTAAGGGACCAGCTCGGCACTGGCAGAATATCCTACCAGAAAACTCTATTGGGAGCTGGCAAGACTTGGAGGACGCTTTCAGAGATAAATTCCAAGGTACCTATGTTCGCCCCCAGACACCGACGACCTTAGTCACATAATCCATCAACCCAGGGAATCGGCCCGGCAGCTCTGGACCAGGTACTAAATCAAGAAGAACCAGATCGTGGATTTTCCGAACGCCGAAGCCCTTGCCTTCAAGCATAGTGTCCGAGACGAGTGGCTCGCCCGACACCTCGGCTGGGAAAAGACGAAGTCCATGGCAGCCCTTACCACACTCATGACCCGCTTCTGCGCGGGAGAGGATAGCTGGCTCGCTTGTAGAAGCAACAACACCAGTGACCCAGGAACCTCCGAAGCCAGGGACGGTAACGGCAAGCCACGACGCAACGAACACAAGCATCAAAGCAATAACGAAGGATCCCAAGAAACGGCGGTCAACACCGGATTCAGTGGCCCCAAACCCGGTCAACGGAAAAGTCATTCAAGGCAAACAGATATGGCCCATCCTGTCTAGATAGAATACTAGATCGGCCTTGCTAGATTCATGGCACCCCCGATAAACCTGCCAGTCATACCAATAGAAATTGTTGGGTCTTTAAGCAGGCCAGCAAACTTAACATCGAACACAAGGGAAAAGGATCGCCAAGCGACGACGATGACCAAGAGCCTTGTCAACCGAACACAGGGGGATAGAAGCAATTTCCCCCAAGGTAAAAACATTGAATATGATATATATCACACATATTCCTAGGAGGGAGCGAAAACACGCACTACGGGATGTCTACGCCATAGAGCCTATCGCCCCCAAATTTAACCCATGGTCGGCTTGTCCGATCACCTTTGATCGAAAGGACCACCCAACTAGTATCTGTCACGGAAGTTCGGCAGCTCTGGTCCTCGATCCAATCAATGGGAGATTCCACCTTACGCGAGTCCTCATGGATGGTGGCAGCAGTCTCAATCTACTTTATCAAGACACTGGCCGCAAAATGGGCATTGATCCGTCAAGAATCAAGCCCACTAGAACTACCTTCGAAGGAGTAATACCTGGCAAAGAGGCCCGCTGTACGGGCTCAATCATGCTGGAAGTAGTCTTTGGCTCGCCGGAAACTACCAAATCGAAGACTTGATCTTCAATGTCGTCCCCTTTCGCAGTGGCTATCACGCACTGCTCGGACAAACCGCTTTTTCCCGCTTCAATGTGGTCCCGCATTACGCCTATTTGAAGCTCAAGATGCCTGGTCCATGTGGCGTCATTACAATCAATGGAAACATGGAGTGCTCCCTCCATACTAAGGAGCATACAGTGGTCATTGCGGCCGAAGTACAAAGCGGCCCTATCAAACCGCACATCTCCTTGGCTATTAGGCCACCGGACTTCTCCATGCAAGACCAGTCAGTCCTACATGCCGGCAGTCGGGCAACTTCAGGGCTGGATTAGCAGCCTAGCCTCCGTCGACCGCCACGTACATTAGCAGAATTCGTACTGCTCGTGCACAATTATGCACTCAAAATACCTTGGGCATCGGCGGAGGCAATATACGAACAGGCCTATAAAAATGTTCGTCCTTATACGGCCTTCACCTTTACTTAATCATCATTTCTTTTTTACCACAGGTGAATCAAAACCTACTCATTCTTCGGACCCAGGAGGACTCTTTCCGAGCCCGGTTCTGTATACATGGCCGAAGACCATTCCTTTAAAGGAATCTTTCTTATTTGGGCGAAAGCGGCACACACGTGCGGCAGGAAGGTGCAAAGCATTTTGCAGACCATAACTTCGCTCAAGAACCTGTATAGAGCTTTTCCCTTAGCCCTATACCCCTGGCATTTAAAATGGCCTTGGTGATTACGGTACCTTCTGTAAGATTACGTTTTGGCGTATCAATCAGATTTCAGTGAACAAGAATTCTTATTCGGTATCGTTTTTATAGACATTATTCTGCCCGTTAAGTGGTCTCATGAACACACCTTGGTACAAAATTGCTCGGGGCTCTATAAGGAAACATATGTGTTGCCAAACAGAAGTTCGAAAAACTTTACAGCACAATTCGGCGTCCCGAGCTCGGCATTATATGCATCGGCTCCGAATCATGTCTTTGGTCCATAGTGGGGTTGCCCGGCTCCTGTGCTTGCTACCTTACCTTCCGTTTGATCGGCTAGGGTAGTAAAGGGAGAACTACTGCGATTGTGTTTCTGGTTCGTCCGTTAAGCATCTCAGCAGAGAAAGCCGAGAACTGACTATCATGATGTTGCGGGAGCTGGTCAGCCACTCGACGATTCATTACAATCCTTAGCGATTTTTTCGTATTACATGAAGGACCGTTTCCCGGTCACATATGTAACGCATTCACATCAGGATAGTCGCGTACATACCAGGGGCTACCTAATAGACCCATTGTCAAACTCCTATAGCTAAGTGAGAGCAACAAAACTGAATAGTCTGATTGCCTGGTTCGCGGCACTGACACCTCCTTCAAGGACCAAGATGTTGGGTTAAGTGTACTTATGTGCAATTCTGAACACCCAAGTAGCATCTACATGGGGGCTGAAGCTGACGACTAGGAACTCTCAGATATAATAAACGGCCGCACAAGAGGATAAAAACTTTTCATCAAGGAATGAATATATTACAAAATACTTAGTTCATAATACAAATCCCCGGACAGTTTGGACTCTTTTATTCGAACACTACGTCCTTGGAGCATTGGCCCTCAACAAGATGAGCACCTTTTAGCACGTCCTCAAAATAGCGCTCCCGTGTGCGGTGGGCCATGCTTTCGGGAGGACCCTCAACTGCCACCTTTTCGGCATTCATTTTCACCCAGTGCATCTTGACACGGGCGAAAGCCATACACGCTCCTTCTATATAGGACCACCTATTGACGGTGTCAATCCGGGGTAGTGCATCCACGAGACGATGCACAAGGCCGAAGTAGCTGTCCGGAATGGCTTCAGTCAGTGACAACCGGATTATGATGTCCTTCATGGCCATGCTGGACATCTTATGCAACTCTGCCCATTGCGCCATCTGGTCATTTAGTGGTAGGGGACGCTCCTGCTCCACAAACTGCGACCAGAAGAGCTTCTCCGACTCGTATCCCTCGTGGGCCCCGAAGAATTGGGCAGCACTCGTCGGTAGATCCGCATATGCATCTGGAGAACTCCACAGTCGATTAAACAAGGCATACTTCTAATCCCCAAATTTACCAGCCGCTATCTGACTGGCTTGATGGATTTCCTCCCGTGTTGCGCGGGATTCGAAACGTGCCTCCGAAGGGTCTTGAAGGGCCTTGGCAAGTTCAGTCCCTTTCGCCTTATTTTCTGTTTCCAAGGACTAGCACTTGGCGGCGGTGTCCTTAAGTTTTTGATCCATCTCGGTCACCCATTCCTCAAAACGGCGCCGAGCAGCCTGTTTGGCCGTCAAGTCAGCAGCCACCTTATCGGCGGATGCCTTGCTTACCCTTGCTTGCTCCTTGGCTTGAGCAAGCTCTCCCCTAAGGGTTTCCACCGCGGCGGCACCATCTGTAAAAACACGCACATTGCAGCTCTTGAATTTCCACAATAAACATGGACATAAAAAGGCATACAGTATGATGTATCTTCTACCTTGCGCCTAGTCAAGCCGCGTGTTAACAAGGGCTAGACCTCCACGGCTCGCTCCAGTTTCCGCTTGAGTCCGGAAACTTCTGCAGATTGGGCAGTCGCCGCTAACAATGAAGCATGTTTTAATCCAAATAAAATATTGTGTTACCACCTGATAATTGATTATTGATCTTCTGCTCGCTTTTCTTCCAAAACCAAACAAAGTCTCTGGGGCTACTATCTGTGTACAGGCATGTAGTTCACAAAAATGGTCAAAAACTTTACATTGCGTACCTCGAAGGCTGCTAGCAGGCTGTAGAAGGCTTCATTCAGCCTGCTCTTGGTGGACTGAATCTTCTCAGACACAGTGCCCATCAGGATGCGGCGCTCGTCTAGGACGAACACACTTTGAAGTGCACCTGCCATTGTATTTGGCGCCTCCGGATTAGTAGAGGTCACCGCTCCCTCTTCGCCTGCAGGAGGTCGTTCACTAGATCTCGGGGCCGTTTGGGTCCCTTGAGTAGCCTGCAGCTAGGGGACAGATTGATCGGGGCCCTCGTCGCCGGTCTTCATGAGGACCGTCCCCCCAGCCCTCCGGCAGCCTAGGTATTACCCTCTGGCGCCGTTAAATTACCCCCCCCCCCCGCATCTCTTCATGGAGTGGGGAGGGCCTATGAGATGATACCTCGGTGCCATTCGCCCTAGGTAGCGGGGAGGCTAATGGAGGCGACCCGCTCTCCATCATCTCCGATGGCAGATCCCCCAAGGACGAAGATAGTGGGGGAAGATCACGGGCTAGACTAAAAGATAGAACTCAGAGTTACCATCACAGTTCATGGATTGAATAAGTGTGAAAAATCCGGAACCACTTATGAGTCGGCTTGGGGCTTAGTCCGGCACCGGCGCTTTGGGACAACCTCGGTGTCAGACTCCGAGTCATCGGGGAGGGTAATTTTGTCCCTCTTGGATGCTTCGGCTTCCAGTTCTTCGAAGGCTGCCCTCTTTTTCCCCTTGTAGGGAGGATCTTCTTCTTCCTCCTCCTCCTCCTCGTCGTCATTGCCCTCATGTGAGGACTAGGCATCAGCGTCTCTGGACACTGCATCGAAAGTGCCCTCCTCTCTTTTCTTCTTCTTCTTGTCCTTCTTTGTCGGTGCCTGGTATGGCTCCGGGACCAGCATCCTCATTGGGGAGCAGAGCCGGACACCAGATCTGCTCCGCCTTCTTAATCCAGACCCGTTTGGGGATGGATTACTTAGCACCTCTCCCTCGAGTTAATGAAGCCTATTGGTGTTCGGAGTTTTTAGAGTTTACCTCGGAGGCCGGATGGTTGCAGTCGAGGCCGGTGTCGTCTGAGGACCTTGGCCACGATTTCTACTTCTTGAAAAGCAGCTTCCAGATCCCCTTAGGTGTTGTGTCGTAGAACCGTTGCAGGGTCCACGGCCCTTCCGGATTGAACTCCCACATGGATTACATCAGCAAGGGTAACATCCTTCGCTATCATGCTCTTGATGCGTTTCTGCAGCAGCAGCACCTCACGGATAGACCCCCAGTCCGAACCCTTGTCGGTCAAGGATGTAAGCCTCAGTAGGGGTCCGGATCTAAAGGCTGGTGCGGTTACCCACTTGGAGGCGCGGGGTTCCACAATATAGAACCATTTTTGTTGCCATATTTTGACGGTGTCCACAAAGACTCCCTTTGGCCACTTGACATTGGGGAGCTTGCTCAGCATGGCGATCTTGAGCCATAAGCCGAAGTGTGGAGGGATACGGTGGAAGGCTTTTCACACGACAATAAACGCCGAGATGTGAAGGAACGAATTTGGGGCCAGATCATGAAAATCCAGCCCTTAGTAGAACATGAGACCCCTTAGAAAGGGGTGAAGGGCGAATCCGAGTCCATAGAGGAAGTGGGGATGACTTGCGCTGGATTGGGAAGCCTGTGCTTGATTTCCATGGTCAAATACCGCGCTTCCTACAGCTTCTTAATGTTCTCCTCCGTGACGGAGGAGGACACCCACTTGTCTTGAGAGCCGGCCATGGTCGAAGGAGTTGTCAAGGAGAGAAAATCTTGGAGTTTGGGTGCTGGAGCTCGGGGATGGAGAGGTAGAGATAATGAGGCATGGGGTGGAACAGATTGGTTCTATCCACTTATATGGACTGGGAATATCAAGCGTCCCCCCCTCGAGCCTTAAAACCCGCCTGTTCCCAAGGGGTCACACGAACCGCACGGTTAGGTTACCATAACTCGTATTGATGAGAATCCCGTAATAAGGGGGCACAATCTCTGCTTTGACAAGATGGGAGGCCGAAAAACGGTCCGAAATAATAAAACGGCTGGACGTAACGTCTCATCCGTAAAGTCATCAGAAGAAAAAACTTATCTGTATGTTTAAGGATTGTGACTATTGTGCAGAGCTGGATGTAGTGCTGGTGGTCAACTACTTTGGAGTGTTCGGAGGAGGAACCCGCCTTGCAATGCCGAAGACAATCTACGCGCTGGACACATCGTCATTGAAGACTGGTTCAGGGCCTACTGCGAGAGTCCTGGATTATGGGGTCCTCGGGTGTCGGGGCTATGTGACGTAGACCAGACAGATGGGCCGTGAAGATACAAGATAGAAGGCCTTCCCTCGTGTCCGGATGGGACTCTCCTTTGCGTGGATAGCAAGGTTGGTGTGCAGATCTGAAGATTCCTTTCTCTGTAAACCGACTTTGTACAACCCTAGCCCCCTCCAGGGTCTATATAAACCAAAGGGTTTAGTCCATAGAGGCGAATATAACCATACATGCTGGATATCTTGGATCTAGCCATTACGATCTCATGGTAGATCAACTCTTGTAACCTCTATACTCATCAAAGTCAATCAAGAGGGAAGTAGGGTATTACCTCCATTAAGAGGGCCCAAACCTGGGTAAACATTGTGTCCCCTGCCTCCTGTTACCTTCTATCCTTAGACGCACAGTTCAGGACCCCCTACCAGAGATCTGCCAGTTTTGACACCGACACCTGTCTTCTACCTTACAATAGTTCGCTCCCAGTTGTCCCGTCGTTTTCACATTACACCAGTTCAACTTCTCCTAACCCTCCAAATTCCATGGCGTCCCAAATCTCCATGGTCGCCGCTGAAGTACCAGGTTAGAGCCATCACCGGTGATGAGTTCATCGTCATCTACACCCATGGATCCACGAAGGTGAAAGCATGCCTTGCTCGCTTCCCACGCATGTTCAACAGTTGAAAGGATGAGTGGGTCGCTGGGCTAGCTGTTGAGTACACCACAGTCTTGGAAAGCAAGAAGATTCTAAAGGAGGTAGATAAGAAGAAGCCTGCCGTGATCCAGGTTTGCGTACATAATGTGTGCTTGGTCTACTATATATGCCATGCCGATGTCAGTGCCAGGATTTTAAGAACTTCCTCAAGGACGGAAGTGTGAAATTCGTAACTCTAGACTTGAGGAATGAAAGGGATGTCCTGGGTCGGATAGGCCTTGTTGTAGGCCAGCCCTTCGATCTCAAGAAGGCAAGCCTGGTGTCGTCCTCTTAGCTTTCAATACTGACCCTGGCAGCAGCCATGATTGATCCTTCGTACGGTAAACTGAAGAAACCTCACCACGAGTTTCATCATGCATGGGAGTCAAAAACAATAGATGAAGATCACTTCCTATACGTAGGAATGGATGCCTACCTTTGTTTAAATATCTACAAGGGTTGGATGATGAAGCAGAGCCTAGTGTCTGGTTCATGCAAAGAAGCGGCTACTAAGAGGAAGGCGAAGAGGGACGAGGACGAAGTCAAGGACGTGGACTCGGACTCCAAGTAATGTGGCAGTGCCGTCGCTCATGCTGGTTCTACTACAGTGTCAAGTGGACTAGTTGCTTAGTTTTATTTCAGGGGTTTGTTGTGCTGAGCCCCCAGCAGAGCTATGTTTATGTTCTTTCTCGTTGTCGGTGTCAAAACCGGCAGATCTCGGGTAGGGGGTCCAGAACTGTGCGTCTAAGGCAGATGGTAACAAGAGGTAGGGGACACGATGTTTACCCAGGTTTGGGCCCTCTCGATGGAGGTAATACCCTACGTCATGTTTGATTGATCTTGATGATATGAGTATTACAAGAGTTGATCTACCACGAGATCATAGAGGCTAAACCCTAGAAGCTAGCCTATGGTATGATTGTTGTTCTCCTACGGACTAAACCCTCTGGTTTATATAGATACCGGAGGGGGCTAGGGTTACATAGAGTCGGTTACAAGGGAGGAGATCTACATATCCGTATTGCCAAGCTTACCTTCCACGCCAAGGAAAGTCCCATCTAGACACAGGACGAAGTCTTCAATCTTGTATCTTCATAGTCCAACAGTCTAGCCAAAGGATATAGTCCGGCTGTCCGAAGACCCCCTAATCCAAGACTCCCTTAGTAGCCCCTGAACTAGGCTTCAATGACGTTGAGTCCGGCGCGTAGTTTTGTCTTCGGCATTGCATAGCGGGTTCCTCCTCTGAATACTCCATAGAAGATTTCGAACACAAGGATAGTGTCTGGCTCTGCAAAACAAGTTCCACATACCACCGTAGAGAGAATAATATTTCCGCAAATCTAATCCGCTGACACGTTTTGACAGCATGACATCATGTCATGGCCCGATCATTATTCGAACCGTTTTTCTCAACCAGCACCGCACATATCGCGAGGCGGTTTTCTCGACACGTCTTGTCAAAGCAGAGATCGTGTCCCCCTTATTACGGGATTCTCATCAATAATAACCCAACCGCGCCATCAATTATGGCGCTTGAGGAATAAGCAATCTTACCAGGCAAGTGGGGAGGCGTATCACCTCTTCCGGCCTTATAAAGGGACAAAGATTCCTCCTTTTTACCCATGCCTTCTTCCTCCTCGCTTATCCATTCTCATGCACTCAAGCTCTAGTGCCCAAGCTCGCGTCTTTCTTCTCAAACCACTCAAAGCATGTCCGGAGCGGGAGGAAAGTGGATGGTCTCCTCCGTCACGGAGGAGCACATCGCAAAGTTATGGGAAGCCGGATATCTTGCCGCGGATATCGCGCATCGGCTGCCAAATGCGGGGCAGATCATCCCTATGCCCAAACCCCAAGAGAGGGCAGTTTTTCTTACCCACTTTGTCCGCGGACTGGGATTTCCCCTCCACCTGTTTGTCCATGGGCTCATGTTCTACTACGGACTGGATTTTCATGATCTGGCCCCCAATTTCATCCTCGACATCTCGGCGTTTATCGTCGTGTGTGAGGCCTTCCTCTGCATCAGGCCCCACTTCGGCCTCTGGCTGAAGACCTTCAATGTTAAGCCGAAGGTGGTGGTTGGCCAGCAAGCAGAGTGCAGAGGAGCCATGATGGGAAAAATGCCTAACGTCACCTGGCTCGAAGGCTCCTATGTGGAGCCAATAAAGGGGTGGCAATCGGGGTGGTTCTACATCACCGAGCTGCGCGGCACCAACTGGGTGGCGGCCCCCAAATTTCGATCCGGAATCCCCATGCGGCTCACCTCCTGGAATGAGAATGGCATGTCCTGGGGTTCTCCGGTAGAGCTGACCGGACTCGAGACGTGCATCAGGAATATGATGAGTAAGAAAATCAAGCTCGTCAACATGGTCCAGGTCATGTTCTTCCGACAAATCCTGCCGTGTCAATGACGGGCATTCAATTTGTGGGAGTTCGACCCGACCAAGCACCAAATGCTGCGAGAGCTCTTTGACACGACGCACAGGGATGTCTGGAAAGTGCTATTCAAGGGCGCCGAGGTACCTCCTCCCCTTACCGGACTCAGTGCAAAGAGCCATGCCAATCCGGTAAGGTTTCATATCTCACAGGATATTCATTTGCCCCAGTTTAATCATGTGGGGGATCTAAGCTTCCACGCCATTAACAGGACTGGGTAAAGATAATGGAGCAGCTCAATTGCCTAGCCCCCCTGCCTGAAGATCCTACAGATGCTCTCCTAACGGAGATGCTGGCTTCGGCACCTTATGAGGTGCCTGTGAAGAAGACCAAGAAGAAGGCCACGGGGACCCGAAAGGGTCTCCGGCGCAAGGTTATATCGGACTCATTGTTCGATGACTCCAACGCACACTCCTCCCACGAAAACGAGGAGGAGGAGGAGGAAAGTTCTCCCCCCAGCCGGGGGAGACAAGAAAAGGAAGGCGGACCCAACCTGGAAGGCCGAAGGGTCCAAGAAGGGAAGGACCCTCCTTCCGGACTGCTCCACGACGGCCGCCTATAGCGACGATAAGTAGTTACCGAGGAAGAAGCCCCTGGTGAAGTTGTAAGTATCTGGACACCATAGTAATTCATGGTATGTTTTATTGCACTGTTTCTCATTAAACCTCATATGGTTATGCAGTCCGTCCCGAGCCCATCTCTACTTATCTTCGTCAGACGGTTTATTAGACTCGTCGGATATGAATAGCGATTCACTTCCGACCGCCTCCACCCCTTGCCCTACGGACAACGTGGAGGTGTTGTCCCGAAAGGCGCCGAGCCGAGGGGAGGTAGTCCTGGGGATGTCTCGAGGCGACCTTCCGGACCCTAGGCGCAAAGGGAGCAAGACTCCCATAGGCTCCAAGTTTGGCCCCCAGCCGAATACTGCCCCGGAACCTTCGGTGTTCCAGACTCCGGTGGGCGATCCCCCATTAAGGGGGGCAAGCCACCCGTGCCGGTGTCCTCCATCCATCCAAAGGCACCAGACAACTTGCTGGAAGCACTTCGCGGTGCTTCCATGGACGAAGAGCACCGCACTATCATGAGTGCGGTGATCGAGAAAGTTCAGTCCGCCAAAAACGGACTGACCGAAGCTTGCGAAAGCCTCCTAACATGCTTTGAGGTAAGCAATCAAAATATAAGAAAATATTACCGCATAGACAGTAGCCCCTGATGCTCTGTTCGGCGTTCGCGAAGAAAGGCCGAATAGAAGATCAAATGATGACTCATGAGTCTAATCAGAATATGTCTATGTGTGTGTGCAGGCTTCACTGCTGGCTACTGCCGCACGTACTGCGGAGGTCTCTGCACTGAAGCAGGACCTGAAGCGGTCCGAGGACGTGCTCGGCCTCACCAACAGGCAGCTCAAGGAGAGCAAAGGTAAGCAATACCTTGTCTATATATTTAAAAAGAAGTTTGGGTGTAAAGTAATAGGATCTTCATGAATTTGCCAGGGGCCACGACCGAAGTGGTGACCCTGAAGAAGGCGTTGTCCGAGGCCGAAGACAAAGCGGCCAAGGAGCGCATTGAGCGGAAAAAGCAAGAAGCCTGGGTAGGCGAGGTGCAGCAAGAGCTCGAGGCTCTCTCCAAAAAACACGAGTCCTTGGAGCTTGACTCTAAGACGTGAGAGTCCGAGATTGCGAAGGTGCTCGAAAGCTCCCAGAGCGCCAGGGCTGAAGCCCACAAGGCCCTCCAGGAGATTGATGCGGTGAAGAAGATAGCAGCGGGTAAGGCATTCATTATGCAAAGCAAGCATGTGAAGAAAACTTTCCTTTTACTTACCCGAGTTCGGAGCTCTCCAGGAGCGTTCGCAGATCTTCCCCGCAATGTACTGGATGGCGCGGAGTTTTACCGAGCAGAGGAGGAGAGCTCGATGGAAAAGTTGTTCTGGTCTCAGTATACTGGGACCGAACACCCAATGTCCTTGAGCGACCAGCTGAAGCAATTGGTCGAGGTTCACAAGGCGACCGAACATGCCATGAAGGGTCTTATAGTCCGGATGTGGCCTGGCGAGCCGCTGCCCGGCAACTACTTTGGTCTGGTGAGGTGGCTTGTGGATGCCTGCCCACGGCTTGAAGTCATAAAGCGGTCCATCTGCATCGAGGGTGCGCGCAGGGCTTTTGCCCGGGCGAAGGTGCACTGGGAAGCTGGACGCCGTGAAGCTGGTGAAGGAGGGGCCGCTGGAGGGCAAGGAGCATCATTGCCCCGAAATGTATTATGACAGTATCCTGAAGGGTTCCCGCCTTGTGGCGGATGAATGTGCCAGAGATGTAATTTTTGAATGAACATGCTCATGTGATCCTGTAGTGTCAAACGAGTTCATTTGCGCTATGCAACGCTTTTTTAATTTAAAATATTACCTTTTGTGTGGCCATTTATAAAATCTTAGGGTTGGCCAGTCGCCGGCTTCTGCCCCCATGTAACTAGTACTAGGGTGTTCGGGATAAACCTGAGCACTCTTTATCCCAATTTTGGGTCCTTCGAGGGAGGTGTTCAGCACAACGAACCAGGCAATCGGACTATAAGGCTCTATCACTCTCACTTAGCCATAGAAGTCTACAATTTTAAATTTTGGCGAAGCCCCTAGTATTCGGAATGCCGAATTTGGGGCACTATACACGCCTAAGTCAAGCAAGGCTGACTCCTCGCCCGAAGCGGAAAAAGTCTTTAAGGCCTTGAGACCTCTCGAACAGCGACCAGCTCTCGCCTTATCATAACAGTCAGTTTTCGGCTTTCTATACTCCTCGTCTGGAAGAACCGGGACACAATTGCAGTAGTTCTCCCAGCGCTACCTTAGCTGATATAGCGGAACGTAAGGTACCAAAGCATGGGTGCCGGGCAAACCCAACTATCGACCCAAGACATGATTCAGAGTTGATGCATATAATGCTATAAGTTTGGGGTGTCGCACTGTCGAAAGTGTTCGGACTTCTCACACCGTATTATGGGGTAAACGAGAGCCCTTGGCGTGCTGACCATACCAGAATGTATGGGTGCAAGTTGTCGTAAATGAACATATAAGAAAAAAGGGATGAATAATGCAATAATAGACTAATAATATGCATTATTATTTAAATAATACGTCGAAGCGTACTGATACAAGTGGTGCAATAAGCAGAAAATAGGACTATTTGACATGTCCTATGCAAGGGCAAGCTGCGTATGGATAGTAGAAAGCGGGTATATCGATTATTATTAGACACCACCTGGGGGTTCTCGTGTACATCTTAGCTTCTTGCCTCCTTGGTTGTTCCTTGCCGTAATGCGTCCAGCAATCGTATGCCGGAAAGGGCTTCCAGAGAATTAGGTCCTGAAAGAGAAAAAATGATAAAGGTATACAACCCCTAGGGCGGTTAAGCCACATTGCGGGACGTGCCTTGATCGTGCCCCCACCTATGCCCATGGTATTTTCAGTGCGTAATTATGTACGTGTGGCACGGATTTCATCGCTTGACTGGGACTGGGACGGGGGCCGAATTGCTAGGCGAGCTCTGAACGTGCCAGGCGATCCTGTTGTAGTTTACTCCGGACTCGCTTGATGATGTCCGGGGGCTGTATCTCCGAATTGGTGGTTTGCCTTAAAAGGCTGCTTTGTGCTTCTGCTACGAGGGCCGCAGCGTGCTCTTCCGTGCGGAGCGAACGTTCTGTGTTTCCATTGACTATTATGACCCCCTAGGTCCTGGCATCTTAAGCTTGAGGTATGCTTAATGTGGTACCGCATTGAATTTTGCAAAAGCGGTTCGCACGAGCAATGCTTGATAGCCACTGCAGAACGGGACGATATCGAAGATTAACTCCTCTCTTCGGAAGTTGTCCGGAGATCCGAAGACCACTTCTAGTGTGATTGAGCCCGTCCAATGGGCCTCTACACCTAGTATGACGCCCTTAAAGGTGGTTTTGGTGGGTTTGATCCTCGAGGGATCTATAACCATTTTGCGCATTGTATCCTGATAGAACAGGTTCACGCTGCTGCCACCGTCCATAAGGACTCGAGTGAGGTGAAATCCGTCGATGATGGGGTCTAGGACCAGTGCGGTGGATCCACCATGACGGATACTAGTGGGGTGGTCCCTGCGATCAAAGGTGATCGGACAAGCCGACCATGGATTGAACTTTGGGGCGACGGGCTCCATCACATAGACGTCCCTTAGTGAACGCTTCCATTCCCTCTTGGGAATGTGGGTTGCGTATATCATGTTCACCGTCTTCACTTGTGGGGGGAACCTCTTCTGTCCTCCCGTGTTCGGCGGTCGGGGCTCCTCCTTGTCATCACTATGCAGCCCCTTGTCCTTGTTTTCAACATTTAACTTGCCGGCCTGCTTGAACACCCAGCATTCTCTGTTGGTGTGATTGGTTGGCTTATCGAGGGTGTCGTGGATTTGACACGAGCGATCAAGTATGCGATCCAAACTGGACGGGCCCGGAGTACTTCTTTTGAATGGCTTTTTCCGCTGACCAGATCTAGAGCCTCTGAATCCGGCATTGACTGCCGTATCATCGGTGTTATCGCCATTGTAGCGGCGCTTTTGTCTGTTACGACGTGGTCTGCCATTGGCATCTTTGGTATCCGGAGTGCCCAGATTCCTTGATGTGTTGTTGCTACGAGCCAGCCAGCTATCCTTTCCTGCGCAAAAGCGGGCCATGACTGTCGTGAGGGCTGCCATAGACTTCGGCTTCTCCTGGCCGAGGTGCCGGGCAAGCCACTCGTCACGGATGTTATGCTTGAATGCCGCTAAGGCCTCTGCATCCGGACAGTCGACAATTTGGATTTTCTTAGTTAGGAACCGTGTCCAGAATTGCCTGGCCGATTCCCCTGGCTGCTGAGTTATATGGCTCTAGTCATCAGCATCCGGTGGTCACACATATGTGCCCTGGAAGTTGTCAAGAAATGCGTCTTCCAAATCCTCCCAACTGCCGACGGAGTCTGCTGGCAAGCTATTCAGCCAATGCCGAGCTGGTCCTTTGAGTTTTAGTGGGAGGTACTTGATGGCATGCAGATCATCACCGCGAGCCATGTGGATGTGAAGGAGGAAATCCTCAATCCATATAGCGGGATTTGTTGTACCATCATACGGTTTGATATTTACGAGTTTAAAACCCTCCGGGAATTCGTGATTCATAAATTCACCAGTGAAGCATAGGGGGTGTGCGGCGCCTCTGTGCCGGGCTATATCATGACATAGTTCATATGAGTCTTTTCTGCTATATTCGGCTCGGCCGGATTTACTTTTAGTGTATCCGGCGCGACGTTCATCGTCCCGCGTTGTTGCGCGCCCCCGTGACCCGTATATTGACCTTGCATGTTTTGCCCTGTTGTGCAATACGTCTCGCAGGTCCCGTGTGTTGCCCCAAGCCTTATTGCACTTGGTATTATTGATTGAGTGGCGGCAGGGTGCAGACTGAACTTCAGGCTGAAACACCTCTCTGGCTTGGCCATGCGGTGGCCGGTCAGCCGCATCGTACACTGGTGATGGAGGTTTCAATGCTTCCTCCTCGAGGTGAGGTAGCAACCTGCACTTTGGGTAACTCTTGGAGGGGTGCTCGAGTTCGTATTCCTCAGCCGCAAGGACTTCGGTCCATCTATCTGCTAGCAAGTCTTGATCAGCTTGAAGTTGTTGCTGCTTTTTCTTCAGGCTATTTGTTGTGGCCATAAGCCGGCGCTTGAAGCTCTCCTGCTCGACGGGATCCTCAGGCACGATAAATTTTTCAACGCTGAGGCTCACCTCGTCTTCACAAAGAGGCATGTAATTGTCCTCCTCCGATTCTCCATCTGCTGCCTGCTCTGGAGGGCTAGCTTGTTCACCCTCCTGCTCTACATCGTGCTGGAGAGGATGGTGGTTGTCTTCGGCACTATCCGGAGTGTTGTTGTCTCTTGTGCTGGTATCACTACTTTTGCTGTGGAGGTACATAGAGCGGCGCCGCTGACGTCGGCGCTTCGGTTGCTTCTTGGAGGGGTCATCCTCCACTGTCTTGTCGCCATTGCCCTCTTTGGGGGTGTCCACCATGTATATATCATATGATGAGGTGGCGGTCCAGCGCCCTGCGGGCGGTGGTTCCTGTTCGTCTCCTGCATCATCGTCCATACCATCGATGTCTTCGGAGTCGAAGTCGAGCATGTCGGTTAAATCTTCGACAGTGGCTACTAAGTGGGTGGTGGGTGGGTAGCGAATCTCTTCGTCATCCGCATCCCATTCTAGTGGGACATAGTTCGGCCAAGGTTCTCCTGACAAGGAGAGAGACCTTAATGAATTTAGCACATCGCTGAAAGGCGAGTGGTGAAAGATATCTGTGGAGGTAAACTCCATGATCGGCGCCCAATCGGATTCAATAGGCACGAATGTAGGCGGCTCGGAGTCCGTGGCCAGAGACGAATCCAGTGGTTCGGCAACACGGCTCTCGTAAGGGGTGAAATCAGTATCTGGCTCCATAGCCACTGAGAGTGCGGCCTCCATGGCGGAGTCTATCCCTCCGTCCTTGGATGGTGCAATTTGCTCCAGATTGATGGCCGGAGTAGTTGTAGGTGTGATCTCCCAAACACTCTCCGATAGTAGAGCTAAATCATGCTCGTCATGATCGTGCGGTGCACCTGACGTGGGCTCGAATCCATCGAAGATCAAGTCTCCATGGATGTCGGCAGTGTACTTTAAGTTTCCGAACCTGACTTGATGGCTAGGGGCGTAGCTCTCGATCTGCTCCAGATGGCCAAGCGAATTGGCCCGCAGTGCGAAGCCGCCGAATACGCAGATCTGTCCAGGGAGGAAAACCTCACCCTGGACCGCATCGTTACCAATGATCGAAGGGGCCATGAAGCCTTATGGTGACAACATAGTGGAACTCTCAATGAAAGTACCAATGTCGGTGTCAAAACCTGCGGATCTTGGGTAGGGGGTCCCGAACTGTGCGTCTAAGGCGGATGGTAACAAGAGGCAGGGGACACGATGTTTACCCAGTTTCGGGCCCTCTCGATGGAGGTAATACCCTACGTCCTGCTTGATTGATCTTGATGATATGAGTATTACAATAGTTGATCTACCACGAGATCGTAGAGGCTAAACCCAGAAGCTAGCCTATGGTATGATTGTTGTTGTCCTACGAACTAAACCCTCTAGTTTATATAGACACTGGAGGGAGCTAGGGTTACACAGAGTCGGTTACAAGGGAGGAGATCTACATATCAATATTGCCAAGGTTGCCCTCCACGCCAAGGGAAGTCCCATCCGGACACGAGACGAAGTCTACAATCCTGTATCTTCGTAGTCCAATAGTCCCGCCAAAGGATATAGTCTGGCTGTTCGGAGACCCCCTAATCCAGGACTCCCTCACTTGTTATTTGAACTTTATGTTCTTTCTCGTTACTTGAACTCTTTAGTACGTACAGTAGTACTAATACTATGTATTACTACTATTCTTCTTGCAGTTGGTACAACTACTCGTATCTTCGTCTTACTACTATACTTAATATGTTCGTACTAGTAGTATTATTTGCGTCAGTTGATTTGTGAAAGAAGTTCGTCGGAGTGAAGGAAGAAGACAGTAGAGAAACTACCCCAGTATCTACATTAGGTTGGCAGGGTGCCCATGATCTATCTTATGAGTGTTGGGTGTGGAATGCAGTTTGCCGGGAAAAATGGATCTTGCCCGGGGTTAAACGGATGGCGGCGGTGGGGGGAGCATGGCGGTGGTAGGCGGTTTAGGGGAGGGAGGGGCAGCGGCAGGTGGTTGGGCGTGTGGCGGGCTGATAAGTTGAACAGTGTATCTGTCGGCATCCTGGGAACGGGGGTACCTAGACTTGCCTGCCTGCGGCTAGGGCATGGCTCCACCAGCGGCCTGGTATGACCCATCTTCATCAACCAATGCTCAAGACCCTCGCGAGGGGCCAAGCCTCACGGGGTGGATGACACAAGACCTACTCAGGGGCAGCCTCACTAGGCTGGCTCGCTAGGAGCAGGGAGATCAAGGCGAGGGGCACCTCGTGAGGTTCCCGTGACATGAGCCACGACGACCAAGGCCAGGCGGGCGCCAGCGGGTGCAGAGTGACAGTTTCCTCTTTGGTGCTAAAGAGGCAGGCGCATGCGAGGAGTCCCGAGGTGTTAGGCAAAGGTTTCCACATCGGTGCCACGAGACCAAGACCAGCAGGACGGCAAGACGGAGGTCATCACGGAGCCCACGACGGTGTCACCACAGAGCCTTTGGCGGGCGAAGACCACCTTTTGTGAGGATAACTTGTACTCATTGTCCCCCTTCAAATTGGCCGTCGTGGGATCCCTTCCCGCCTAATATTTGGGGAGAGGACCCGGGCCTCTATAAATAGGGCTAGCCACCACCATAGCAGAGGACGGATCATTGAGGTCATCCCCAACCACACAAGCTCATCGAGCTCAAGAACACCTCTCCTCAGGAGGTTGTTCTTCCTTTGTACTTGTTCATCCCCAGCCTACAAGGCAATCCACTACACCACACTGGAGTAAGGTATTACACCACAACGGTGGCCCGGACGAGTATAAAATTGTGTGTCCTTTGTTCCTCGGGTTTGGCGAGCTAGGCTTTGAGAGCGTTGCAAGAGTGTGAGCTAGGGGGAGAGAGACCTTCGTTGGCACCCCAATGTTCGAACCTCAAGGGTTTGCCGGAACCAGTAATCCGACATTTGGCGCACTAGGTAAGGGTGCGCTGAAGCTTTCCCTCTGTCGATCCACGTTCCACAGCTCCATCGCATCCAGTTAAGACGCTTGCCGAACCTACGCTGAGTGTTGTGCCGCCCTCACTGCCCGCGTCGCCCAAATGGCCCCCATTGGCGGACCTCCCCATCGTTCTCCATCACCTGCTGCCAACGCTGCCGCCGGCCCCGTAGCGAGCGAGCAGCAAGCGTCAACACTGCACCCCTCTGTGCGGCGGGACGGCCGCATCACCACCCCTCCGCTGACTCCGCCCGGCTCGTCGTCCCACGCTCATTGCGCGCCCACAGATGCGCAGGCCGCATTTCTCATGGCACGCGAGCTCATGCGTTACTGCCCGGTCGATGACCTCTACGAAGACTGGCTGGACCGCATCACCGAGCTCGTCAGTGCCGCTGGGGGCTCTCCTGCACCATCCCTTTCGTTACCTCGCCCGCCTCCAGCCGCGGGGGACGTAGCTCACCTAGCGCCTCCGTCGCCCCTACATCAAGAGAGCGCCCTCGCGTAGAGATGTGTAGCTCATGGAGCGCCCCCGCCTCCTCCGCATGAAGACGATGTCCTCGCCCTCAGACGCGTGGTCCCGCGGCACGATCATCCACATCGTGTGCCCGCGCACGAAGAAAGAAGCTGCCAGGAGGTCCCTCGACTGCAAGAAAACGCTCCTACACTCCCTGCACCACCACGTCAAGACCGCGCGCTGCTTGTCGTGGCGGTGCTTGGGTACCAAGACCGGATTCCACCGCCACATCGGGCTCCGGGGACCACAGCAGGGTGCCGAGACTTTACTCTCGAGCTACGCACCATCATTTGGCCAGGCAAGTTCAAGCCGGATCTGCCTCCGCACTACGACGGCACCCCCGACCATGTGGAGTTCTAGCAGCTCTACGGGATGAGCATCGAGGCAGCCAACGGCGACGAGTAAGTCATGTGAACTAGTTTCCCATGGTTCTCAAGGATGGCGCTCGCTCATGGATCCTGAACCTGTCGGCGGGATCGATCTCCTGCTGGGGCAAGATGCGCGAGCGTTTTGTCGCTAACTTCCAGGGTACTCGCGACCACCTGCCAGTCGCAGGCGACATGCGGTGCATCAAGCAGCAGCCAGGGGAAAACCTGCAAAAGTACATCCAACGCTTTAACAACATCAAGATGAAGGAGGAGCTTACCATCCACAAAGATCTATGCTCACCCCTGGAGATGTTCAACATGGAGACCAAGTGCGCAAGAGCTGAGGAGGGGCGCCTCTCCCTCCTCGAGCTCCCTGCTGCTAAGGCGCAAGAGCTGAGGAGGGGCGCCGCCCCGAAGGGAAGAAAGCCAAGGCCAACGACGTGTAGCGCAAGGGAGTAGCAGTGCTCGCGGCGGAGCCGGACACGAAGCGCGGCCGGGACCACGCTGAGTCATCTAAGAGTAGCCGTCCATTCTGCGCCTTCCACAACATATATAGCCACAACACTAACGACTGCCAAGAGCTCAGAGCCATTTGAGATAGACGCTTCGGTTGGCTCCCCGAGCGCAACGACCGGGATTATGGCCGAGGAGGAGGACGAAGTGGGGGACGCTGGGACGGCCGTGGCCCCCGTCAGGAGTGGTGCGACCGGCCCCGCGAGGACCACTGGCAGGACCAGCCTCGCGAGGGCGCCTGGAGGGACCAGACTCATGAGAACCGTCTTTAGGGAAATGCTGGCCTCCCTCCGCTGCCGCCACCACCGAGGAGGAACGACGACCACCATCAGGATGAGGTGCTGGGGGCTTCCAGTAGCCGCGCGCTATCGCCTGCATCCTGGGCTGTGCTCAGGCCTCAGCTTCCCAGCGCATCTTCAAGCAGTTTGCTCATGAGGTGAACGCAGCCCTTCCTAGGTTCGAGGCCACGCACCCGCTTTGGTGGTCCAAGTGCGCCATCACCTTCAGCTCGGTGGACCAGCTCAAGTGTGCGACAACCACCGCCGTCCTTCTGATGCTTTGTTGACCCGTCATCAGCAACGTCCGAGTCACCAAGACCCTCATCGACGACGACGCAGGGCTCAATGCTCTATCTGTCGAGACATTCGATAGCCTCAAAGTGATATACGATCAGCTACAGCCTACCAAACCTTTCTTAGGAGTAACCGACGGCTCCACCACCCCAATAGGGCAGGGCCACCTCCCTATCACCTTCGGCCAGCGTATCAACTACTGCACCGAGCTCATCGACTTCAACGATGCCCACATCCGTCTACCATACAACGCCATCCTTGGGTGTCCTACATTGGCCAAGTTTATGGCAGCGACCCACCACGGCTACAACGTCCTCAAGATGCCAGGGGGTGGATACATCATCATGGTCCCCTGCGAAGAAAGAGATGCAGTGTGCTCCCTTGAGCGCGCCTTCCAAGCCGCTGCAATCGAAGACCCCGACAACGAAGGCATCATGTACCCTCCCGAGGCCATCCCCATGAAGAGAAAACGGCTACTCCTCCCGGGGCCTCAGGAGAGCAGCGTCTCCAGCGGCACCACCTCAGGACCTGCGCCCACAGCTGGGCCGCCTCCCTCCCTCCCATAGGAAGGCGCGCCCGGCGTCCTCCTCGGGCAAGGCTCGGTGGAGGGCCTCAGACCTAGCCAACATCACGAGGGAGGCACTCGGGCACCATGTGGAGGCTTGCTTCGCCGCACGTTTCCCTCGGGAGGGCACTGGGTGAGGAGCGCCGGTGCTCAAAAGTTCTTCATCGAGGTGACCCAGGAGCTTCAACAGGCAATGGCCATACGTGGTGACCGCCACCCACCACCTAGCATAGCCCCCCATCCTCGCTAGGACGGCGGGCTGCACGTCAATGTCGATATTCAAGGGCTCAATAGGGACACATCTCAAGAGCGCTTCTGGCCTTCGCGCGTTGGTCGGTGTGAGGGTCCACCTCACAGCTACATTCGCATGCCATTTGGCTTGCCGAAAACGGCTGTCACCTTCCAGCGCCACCTGCGGAGCATCCTGGTGGCTCAGGAGGCCAGGCATCACGCTGTCCTCGTGGAGATGGCGACGGTCCTCAAGGAACCGCCTGAGCCCCTGGAGCCTCCTGAGGCTCTGGGCCCTGGCGGCTCGTGAGGAAAGATTCTTCGGCATGCATCATTGGCTACTCCAACACCACTCCAGCACCGTAATCAGGTGACTCTTTTCAGTTCATTCAGTTGGGGGCGCCCCTCGAGCTGCATTGTTCCCAACATGCACGGGTTTGTCCCTGCGATGCGTATCCTTTTGCATCTCTAGCTAACCCTGCTGGGGGCGCCCCTCGGGCCGCATCATCCCCATGCTGCTCGGGTCCGTCCCAATGGCATGTATCATTGTTGCATCTATCTGAGCTAACCTGCCTCTTTGCTTGAGTCAATTCATGATTATCAACTGCTTGTCTATTATCCATCGGGGCCACTCGCGCTGCCCATCGGCCCCCTTCTCATCCCGCAATGTGGGCTACCCATGCTGGCACGGTGCTTGTACTTGAGTCCGTGCCTCCAGCGCTGACATATATGAGTGGTCGAGCTCTAGCTCACGGCATGCCCATCGCACGTCACCTCACCAGGGCCTCAGTGCCTTCACCTTCTTGTGGAACGACCAGTGGCAGACAGGCAAGCGCGGTTGCAACCTGTATTCCTCCTCGCGCTAACCTGCAGGAACCCTCGGAGGCTGATAGCGGACGACACCGCATGCTCTTCCTTTTTTCACATAATTCGCTTGCATGTTAAAGGGGGGGGGGCTCCTGAGCATCGCGACTTGGGAACTCCTACTGGCTCTCCATCCCTCACCCCCTGGCCTTGACCATGGCATCACGACCTGGCATACTTGTGCCGGCTGAGCTCACTCGAGGGCCGGGACCTGAGGACGTAGTGCACATAGAAGCATGTGAAAGGAGGGGGAGGCTCACGTGAGCTCGACCCAGTTGACGCACGAAGCTGGCGCGGCATAAGGAATCAACTTTGGACCACTAAGATAAGTCTCACACCCAAATCAGCCATGTGCTACGACACATGATTCCCATTTCTTGCAGCCTTGCTATGGCAACACCGCCTTCCTTTCCTACCTTCAGGTAGTGGCTTGCACGCTAAAGGGGACTTCTTGAGCATCGGGCCTCAGGAGCTCTTACTGGACCTCGGGCCGCTCACCTCCTAGCCTTGACCACAGCATCGCGTCCTGGCATACCAGCTGAGGGAGTCCTGGACTAAGGGGTCCTTGGGCGTCCGACCTGTTATCCATGGGCCGGACTACTGGGCTGTGAAGACATGAAGGCCGAAGATTGCACTGTGTCCGGATTGGACTCTACTTGGCATGGAAGACAAGCTTCGCGACCAAAGATTCCTTCTTATGTAACCGACTCCATGTAAACCCTAGATCTCCTCGATGTCTATATAAACCGAAGGGGATAGTCTGGCAAGGACACCACATATACTCATTACAATATGCATAGGCTAGACTTCTAGGGTTTAGTCATTACGATCTCGTGGTAGATCAACTCTTGTAATACTCATATTCATCAAGATAAATCAAGCAAGAAGTAGGGTATTACCTCCATAGAGAGGGCCCGAACATGGGTAAACATCGTGTCCCCTATCTCTTGTTACCATCGATCCTAGACACACAGTTCAGGACCCCCTACCCGAGATCTGCCGGTTTTGACACCGACATTGGTACTTTCATTGAGAGTTCCACTGTGTCGTCGACAAAGGGTTCGATGCCCCCCTCAATCGTCAATAATGACACTGCCCAAGGAGGAACCTTCTTCCCCGGACAGATCCTCGTATTCGGCGGCGTCGTACTGCGGGCCAACTTGCTTGGCCATCTGGAGCAGATTGACAGCTATGCCCCTGGCCATCTAGTCGGTTTCGGAAGCTTGAACTACACCACGGATATCCGTGGAGACTTGATCTTCGAGGGACTTGAGCCCGTGGTGATTGCTCCCCCTTATCCCGATGAATGTGACTTAAACCTGTTATTGGATCACACCTAGGAGATGGTTCCTGTGGCTGCAACGACCTTAGAGCCAAAGCAGATCGAGCCATCCGAGGCCTCAGAGTCTGCGGCATTGGAGCCGCACGTGGACTCGACACCCTGCGATATTCTCTTTAACGGAACTTCGGACTCGTCTCCGGCTATAAGTTCCAGACTGTTTACACCCGCGGACACCGAGCTAGATCGGTTATCGATCTTCGAGCTCAGCACCGCTAACATGTTCCAGCACTCGCCTTTGTGTGATGTGCTAAAATCTTTAAAGAAATTGCCCTTGGAAAAGGACTCACGGCCGAACTATGTCTGGTTCGAGCTAGAGACGAATGATGAGGAATTTCGCTTCACACCCGCCACCCACTTCATAGCCACCGTCAATGACTTAACCGACGAGCTCGACTATGGCTCCAAGACATCGACGGTATGGACGACGATGCCGACAAGGAGCAAGGCCAAAAACCGCCATTTACTAGAAGTTGGACGGCCACCTCTTCATACGATATGTGCATGGTTGATACAGCTAAATGATCTGGCGATGACAAAGAAGAGCCGGATGCGAACAAAACCAACAAGACACAGTCCAAGCGCCGGCGGCCCAAACGCCGCCCCAAGCCCTGCCCCTCAAAGGATGGCAACACTGGCATCAGAGAAAATAGTACTTCAGGCGACACCGAAAACAGTGAAGACCCCGCCGGGGCTACATTCGAATAGGAACACGAGAGCGGGCAAGACAACCCTGACAAACAGGCCAAAGAAGATGACCCGGAGGATGATAGTTACCGTCCGCCTTCCAGGGAGGAGACAAGCCTTGGCAATGAAGACTTCATCGTGCCTAAGGAACCTCTCGAGTAGGAGCGCTTCAACCTTCAGCTCATAGCCACTGCAAGGAGCCTGAAAAAGAAACAACATTAGCTTCAAGCTGAACAAGACCTGCTCGTCGACAGATGGACTGATGTCCTAACAGACGAGGAATACGGCCACAACCGCCCGGCCAAGAGCTACCCGAAACGCAGACTGCTACCTCAATTTGATGAGGAGGCGCCGAATCATATATCTCCCTCGCGTAATGCGGATCGACCACCACATGGTCGGGACAAGGAGGCGGAACAGCCACCCCGCAGTCAAGATAAAGCGGCAACTCAGGACGAACAGCAGACCGCCCCACCACCCCACCAAAATAGGGACAGAAGTGTCCGGAGTCATACGTACGACCTCCGACAAACCCTGGATAGTAGAGCAGGACACACAAGATCGATCTACGGATCACGAGGACGTGCCTCGAGGCGCGACAATGGCTACTTATTCGGACGTGACAAACCTAACCACGCTCGAGCCGAATGCCATGGACGGAATCCTTCAGAGCTCCGCCACGATGTGGCCCGATATAGAGGCGCCGCACACCCACTCTGCTTCACAGATGAAGTACTGGATCATGAATTCCCCGAGGGGTTCAAGCCCGTCAATATCGAATCATACGACGGCACAACCTATCCAGCCACATCCACATCCACATGGCCCGAGGAGACGACCTCCACGCCATCAAATACCTCCCATTAAAAGTCAAAGGAACAGCTCGGCACTGGTTAAATAGCCTGCCTAAGAACTCAATCGGCACCTGGGAGGACTTGGAAGAGGCTTTCCTCGACAATTTCCAAGGAACTTATGTCCGACCATCAGAGATCATCCGACCAGTATCCGCCATGGCGGTACGGCCGCACTGGCCCTTGACCCAATCATCAACGGATTCCACCTAACAAGAGTCCTGATGGATGGTGGAAGCAGCCTCAGCCTGCTGTACCAGGATACAGTATGGAATATGGGAATTAATCCCTCACGAATCAAACCCACAAAAACTACCTTTAAAGGAGTCATACCAGGTGTAGAGGCCCGCTGTACGGGCTCAATCACACTGGACGTGGTCTTTGGTTCTCCGGACAACTTCCGAAGCGAAGAGTTAATCTTCGATATTGTCCCCCTCCGCAGCGGCTACCATGCACTGCTCGGACGAACCGCATTTGCTAGATTTAACACAGTGCCACACTATGCTTATCTCAAGCTCAAGATGCCCGGTCCACACGGCGTCATAACAGTCAATGGCAATACGGAACGCTCCCTCCAAACAGAGGAGCAGACCGCCGCCATAGCAGCTGAAGCATAGAGCGGCCTTCTCAAGCAGCATTAAAATCCAGCTGTCGAGCCCCTGGACACCATCAAGAGGGTCCGGACTACACCGCAACAGGACATCGCGGCTCGTCAGGAGTTCGACTAGCAATTCGGCCTCCGTCCCAACCCCAATGAAGTAGTGGCATTCGTACCACGCGTACACAATTACGCACTCAAAATTCCATGGACATCGACAGAGGCACGAGATAACCCGGGGTCTACAATTCGGCCGGACCGATCCCGGACACACATACTTTTACTTCTTTTTCTTGTTTCAGGCACCTTTTTCCACGGGCCTCATGTCAATTCCTTAGAAGGACTGAAATAGAATGGAGGCAAGCAAGACAGGTGTGTAGGGTAACCTTTATACGTTCTTGTTGACGGTATGCATACTTATTTCTCAGGACCCGTACGATGCGCCCTGTTGATGTCGTCATGTTAAATGGCCAGATACTTCTCCCACCATCTGTACAAGATACGCCTTGACATACCCATCCAGTTATAATAAAAATGGTTCGTGGCCCAGTTCCTGTGGTTTTCGCTTCTTACTTTGTTTTTATTTCGATCTACTTATTTGCTGCATCGACACTCTTTTACGTTTAATATTCGTAAGGGGCTACCTGTTGCCCCACAATACGGCAGCACATTCCTAACATTTCTTATATATGTTTGGCACCCCAAATTTAGCATTATATGCATTGGCTCCTAATCATGTCTTTGGTCAATAGTTGGGTTGCCCAGCTCCTGTGCTTGCTACCCTACATTCCGCTCCATCGAATAGGGTAGTAAAGGGAGAACTGCTGCGATTGTGCCCTGGCTTTGAGTAGACGAGCACTTTAGTAGAGAAAGCCGAAAACTGACTATCATGATGTGGCGAGGGCCGGTCAGCTACTCAAGGGTTACAAATTGTTGGAGATTTTTTCCGCATTACGCGAGAGATCGGCACTTCCCGATCATATGCTGACAATACTCTGGATTAAACTAGGGACTGCACCCATGCTTTATTATAAAACTCCTATGGCTAAGTGAGTGCGTTAAAGCCATAAAGTCTGATTGTCGTATTCATTGCGCTAAATAACTCCTTTAAGGACCATGTAATTGGATCAAGATTGTTTAGATTCCATCCCGAAGACCTCCGTACTATCTACGTGAAGGCAGAAGCCGACGACTGGCCAACCCTCAGATTACACACAACACGGCCGTACAGGAGGAAACAATTCAAAGCATAATAAAAATACTTTACAAAAACTGGCTTTGTTCCCATAATACAAGACAAAGGCAACATGAATACATTTATTCAAATACAATGTCATGCGAACATTGCGCCGCTACAAGTCGAGACCCTTCTAAAACATCCTCGAAATATCGCTCGGGTGTGCGGTGCTCCTTGCCCTCCGGCGGCCCGCTGGCGACTTCAACAGTGTCCATCTTCGCCCACCACATCTTGCAGCGAGCAAAGGCCATACAGGCACCTTCAATACAGACGGAGCGCTTGATAACGTCCTGCCGAGGACGGGCGTTCACCATCCGCCTCACGAGTCCGAAGTAGCTACTAGGCATAGCTTCGGCTGGCCACAGCCGAATTATCACAACCTTAATGGCTATTTCGGCCAACCTATTCTACTCCACCAGCTGTTTCAGCTGATCGGTGAAGGACACGGGATGCTCTGGTGCCGCATATTGCGAGCAGAAGAGCCTCTCCGAAGAACCCCCTCCTTCGGCTTGATAGAACTCCACGATGTCTGATACACTGCATGGAAAATCCGCAAAAGCCCCTGGGGAATTTTGAACCCGGGTTAGTAAAAGGTACTGCTTCTCCACATACTTGCTTTGCATATTAAATGCCTTACCCGCTATGATCTTCTTGGCCTCCTAGATCTCCTGGTGGGCGGCCTGGGCCTTATTCCGTGCGGTCTCCATGGTCTGTCGAGCCTTGGTGTGTTCGGTCCCTCGAACCGACACATCACGGCCCAAGGCCTTGCATTTTTTCACCACATCCTGCAGCTCCTGGTGGACTTCTTTGACCCGGGCCTTTACCTTTTATGGGCGGCTTGCTGCTGGACAGCTTGCTCCTCGGCCTCGCCCAGGGCCTTCCTGAGGGCCTCGGCCTCGGTCGCAACTTCTGCACATATCACAATACTGCTGTCAATATACGGCGCTTATCCTTTCCCAAACATATAGCAAGTCATTCCTCACCTTGCTTCTCCTGGAGCCGAACCTTAACCTCGCCGAGCTCGTTCTCGGTCCGCTCCAGCCTCCGCTTCAGCTCGGAGACCTCGGTAGCATGCGAGGTCGCGGCCAACGGGGACGCCTGTTTATTGATACATATTCAGTTAGCTTCTTATAATTAAGGATTGATCCCCTGTCCGGTTCTCCTTGCCGAACACCGGACAACATCTCAGGGGCTACGAAATATACGTGGTTTTTCACTTTTCTTACCTCGAAACCTGTTAACAGGCTGCTACAAGCTTCATTCAGTCCGCTGTTGGTGGACTAAACCTTCTTGATCACCGCACCCATAATGATACGCTACTCGTCCACGATGGAGGCGCTTCATAGCGCCCCCATCAGGTCATCTGGCGCTCCTAGATGGACATGAGCCACCGGTGGAAGCGAAGCACCCCCCCTCCTTCAAAAGGGGCTGCTCGCCTGATCCCGGAGCCACATGGGTGTCCGGAATCGTATTCGGCTGAGGGCCAAACTAGATACGGCCCTCTTCGCCAGTCTCCATGGGGACTGACTCCCCCATGTGTCCGAAAGTGGAGGTCCCGCCTTGTGGCGCCTCCCAGACAACGTCCTGGGCTCCTCCCTTCGGAGCGGTCCTCTGAGATAACCCTTCGGTGTTGTCCCTGGCCCCGGGGTGTAAGCAGGTGGTGGCGACATGCTCGCCATCTTCGACGAAGCCAACGAACCTCCAGATGAGGATCACTGGATAAGGTCATGGGTTGGACGGCAATAGTGTGGATTAACGATGTTAGAATAATGAAAAGAAAGGGCTGGATGTGCACATAAATAAGACATGTCACTTATGATGCGACCTGGGGCCTAGTACGGGGACAACATTCCGGACTACTGTCGACGTCCCACGTGGTGTCAACTGCTGGGGCGCCCTTACCCTTTTTGGGGGCTGGCGCCTCCAGATATGTCGAGGCTACCCTCTTCTTTTTCTCCTCTGGAGGAGGGTTGTTTTCCTCCTCCTCCTCTTCCTCATCCTTGTCCTCAGGGATAGAGGAATGGGCCTCGTCATCTTCGGATGCCGCGTCCGAAGTGCCCTTGCGACGGGGGCCACTCTTGGCCCCCTTGGCTTTCTTCTTAGCCTTCTTCTCCGGCGCCGTATATGGCACCGGTGCCAGCATCCTCGCCAAGTGTGGGATGACTGGTTCTTCGGGCAACGGAGCCGGACACAGGATCCGCTTTGCCCTCTCCACCCAGTCATGAGAGAGCAATACTAAGATCTCGGACATCATCCTCGAAACATTTAAGTTGGGAATACGTCAAAAGTAACATACCTCGCTGGCGGGGCGGTTACAATTGTGACCACGGTCTGAGTCCGTGGCCGGTGGCATCTCGTTGCCCTTAAAGAGAAACTTCCAAGCCCCTCCATGACAAGTGTCGAAGAGCCTTTTCAAGGTCTGGTGCTTCATCGAATTAAACTCCCATAAAGGGTGGCTTCGGCGCTGGCACGGATGAATCCGGCAGATTAGCATCACCTGGATAATGTCAACGAGCTTGACGTCCTTGGTCACCATGATTTGAATGTGCGTCTGCAGCGCCATCATCTCGTCAGGTGAACACCAGTCCTGACTCTTGTCGAGCCAGGAGGTGAGTCACATGGGAGCGCTGGGGCGGAATTCGGCAGCTGCGGCCCAGGTGGCGCCGCGTGGTTCTGTGATGTAGAACCATTGCTTCTGCGATTCCTTTACTGTCTCCACAAAGGTCCCTTTGGGCCAGGAGATGTTAGATAGCTTGCTCACCATGGACCCTCCGCACTCCACGTGCTGGCCATCCACCACCTTCGGCTTCACCTTGAAGACTTTGAGCCCCAACCCGAAGTGGGGATGGATGCGGAGAAACGCCTTGCACACGACGATAAACGCCGAGATGTTTAGGAAGGAATTCAGGGACAGATCATGGAAATCTATCCCGTAGTAGTACATTAGCCCACGGACGAAAGGGTGGAGTGGAAACCCTAGCCTGTGGAGGAAATGGGGGATTAATACTACCCTGTCTGTGGGCTCCGGCATGGGGACGACTTGTCCCTCGGCTGGCAGACGATGGGCGATCTCCTTCGCCACATATACGGCCGCCCGGAGCTTAGTAATGTCCTCCTCCTTGACGGAGGAGACCATCCACTTGCCCTGACCACCAGATCCGGACATGGTTGCTTGAGTAGAGAGGAGATGAGAACTTGGGCGTTGGAGCTTGAGATCGGAAAGGTGGAGACAGAGAGAGAGTGTGAGGAGAGGAAGAGGGAATCCTTATCCCCTTATAAAGGCAGCAAATATTAAAACGCCTCCTCACTCGCCTTGGGATTCGCCTGTTCCCTAGGACTTTATAAACGACACGATTGAGTTACCCATGCCCGCATTAATGAGAATCCAACAATAAGGGGGCACAATCTCTGTTTCGACAAGACATGCCAGTAGCAACCGCGTCTCGAAGCGTGGGATGGCAGAAGAAAAATGGTTCGAAATTATAACCGGACAGACATGATGTCGTGTTGGAAAAAAGTTTTCAACAGATTAGATTTGTGCAAATATTATATTCTCTCTATGGTTGTGTATGGTGTACGTAACAGGTCAGGATACTATCATTGCATCCGAAGACTATTTTGGAGTTCGGAAAAAGGGGAAACCGCCTTACAGTGCCAAAGACAATCAGCACATCGGACTCCTCGTCATTTGAAAGCCAGGTTTAGGAGCTACTGAGGGAGTCCTGGACTAAGGGGTCCTCGGGCGTCCGGCCTGCTATCCATGGGCCAGACTGATGGGTTGTGAAGACGTGAAGGGCAAAGACTGCACCGTGTCTGGATTGGACTCTACTTGGCGTGGAAGGCAAGCTTGGCGCCCAAAGATTCCTTCTTATGTAACCGACTCCATGTAAACCCTACATCCCCTCGGTGTCTATATAAACCGAAGGGGATAGTCCGGAAAGGACACCACATATACTCATTACCATATGCATAGGCTAGACTTCTAGGGTTTAGTCATTATGATCTCATGGTAGATCAACTCTTGTAATACTCATATTCATCAAGATCAATGAAGCATGAAGTAGGGTATTACCTCCATAGGGAGGGCCCGAACCTGGGTAAACATCGTGTCCCGTGTCTCCTGTTACCATCGATCCTAGACGCATAGTTCGGGACCCCCTACCCGAGATCCGCCGGTTTTGACACCGACACTAGCGACGTCTGCAGCCTGCCTGGGGACCGAGACCTGTTGGCGTAGAGCACTAGGCTACCGCGAGGATGGAAAGGGGGGACTGGGCCGAAGCAAGATACACAGTCATATATCTTCATAATAATGAAAATACTAACAAAAGACACTACAGACCCTCCGCCCGTGCCGAACTGCTCCCTCTCCAGCGGCGGGTTGCTGATGCTGAGTCCCTGGCGGAGCAAAGCAGGCAGGAAGTTCTCCCCTGTCCGGCGTTACTGTGTGAGCATGCTCCCATGCTCCGGGCCCTCAGGGTAAGGGCCAACCAGGCACTGGGTGCCATCTGTGATGAACACGCCCCTCACCCCCACGCAGAGGACTATGTCGGCCATCTTCCCTTCTTCACCGACATCATGACGCGCCTGGAGGACCGGGCCAGGAGGGCTCGCAAACTTATGGACGAAAAGAGTCGAGGCCTCTTTGGACGTGCATTCTCTCGCGTCTTCAGCCATGTTCAGAATGCCGACCCCAACTTCGACTTCGACGACGCCATCGCCCCAGTGCCCGGAGCTATCTGGTACAACCTGGCTTGCTGGGTGGATGATAACATGGATGCTGTGGTTAGAGGTTTCACTTCTGACGAAGATGTAGTGGTGGTCGTGGTGGATGACGGCGACGTGGTCAATGATTGTGAAAATGACGCTAGCGACGACGCCTGTAGCATGTCCGGGAGTGATTCAGAAGATGTTGCGAGCGACATGTCCGATTGACACCGCGCTCCTTGTTTTGAACTGCGCGCAAAAGCTTGGGCATGGCCCCCGAAGATGTAAGTGCATTTTGGGGAGGGCGAGCCCCTCATGTAATCAGACTATTGTTTTATTCCCTCAGCTAGACTTAAGGCATGCTTTTGTGAGTTCTCAAGTTCCTCCGTGAGGTTGCTGTAGTAACTTACCGCAGTCCAAGCGGGCCTTAGACTGGCATTGTAGTTGTCGATTTGTAGTTCTCCTGAGAAGAGTCCTCCGCGGGCTTGCGAGGTTTCTGTTTTTGAGGAGCCCGCTGGTCCGCCCGAGAGGGCCTTGCGAGAGGCGAGCGTTAGATCACGATGAGATGTGCGTGCATACCACACCCAGCCCTCGCTCGTGAGGCACTCGTAAGGGAGGGCAGTATGCGCTCACCTCGAAACAAGGCATGGAGCCAGAAAACTCAAGAAATAAACATGAGCGAGAAAAGATGCCCCCACGCTTTGCCAATGAAATTATGGCTGTGATTTCAAATCCAAAAGGTGGCAAATCGAGCTACAGAAAAGGGGTTGAAAGCAAATGGCCGCGTCCGGCACCTAGCTAGTCTTCTTGTCTTCTCACCAGCGCATAGCCTGGTGCTTTCACTGGCCGTGAGCATAGTCATTGGGGGACAGTGTCGATGGCCAACACTAAGCATGGTGCTTCCACTAGGACGTGGGCGGGAGACCCCGAGGGCCAAGGGCGTCTCTCCGGAGACTCCAGGGCATGTACAGCCCCACTCATTATTATGTGAGAGTATCATGGGCGGAGACCTTCACAGGAACGAGCCTTCCTTCATATCACTAGATGAGGGCCCCGCTTTGCACCACCCTGAGCATGGGGCGTCCGGAAACCAGGACGATGCGAAGGGGAAAAGGGGACGCTAGCGGCGCCCTCGGTGACCACGGGACCTCTGCCGGGGGGAGGGCTCACCGGCGCCTCCCCAGCAGAGGACATACCTCCGGGCGATGCCTTACCTCGCGCGACATGAGTGAGGGCCTTGCTCTGGACCCCTTCCGTGCAACCCCAAGTGCGCCGCCCCTGACTGGAGTGAGGTTGCCGCGCTGGGGTTGCCGTCCGCCGCTGCAGCCTGGTCCACCTGCGACCCATGGTTAGCGTAAGCCTCCTCCCGAGATATCAGTGGTACCACGCAGTGGCTGTCGTTGGCGGGGTCGGTGAGGCTCCTGGGTGGCTCACGGAAGGCCTCGGCTTCCACCATCTCTTCTTCCCAGCCCAGCTCAAGGAACGTGCAGGGGTCATCCTCTAGTGTATAGTCCTGATCCACCATGCGGGGCACATAGGCTTCCTGAGCTACCTCTCCGGAACCTCCGCCGAGGCGCCCTATGCCACACGCGGCTGGGACCGGTGCGCCTCCCTGGTGGCTGTAGGGTGGCGCTCCCATGAGGAGCAACGCCCGAACCTACACCACCCGGGGGAGGCAAGGGCATGACCGGATGTCCGGCACCGCTGGTCATGCTGGCGCTGGCGAGCCCTCAAGGTACACCTAGGAGCACGCGGGCGCGACGAGGCCCGTCATGTGACCTGGACACAACTTGAGATGTAAGTAGGGAGCATAAAGGTGGTGTACCCCTGGCTGCAGGATCCAACAGCTCGGTGACACATTCCAGCAATGCGTCGTGGCCGCTCTCCATCAGCCAGCACCGCAGCAGCTCCCGCGCCACTACGAGCGCGGATCGCATGTTCCCGTCGGGTGTGTGGCACCGTCGCTGCTGTGTAGCTTGAGGATCTTGCGACGGCCCACGCACGCCGCGGTATGAGGGTGGAAGGCGTCGATCCATGCCGCCCGCGTCCCGCGGCATTCGGCGGTGTGCGGGCCGTCTAGAGTGCGGAGTTGAGGCCTCCTTGGGCGGACGGTGCCGCCCTGACGGGTCAAGCAGCCCACTGGTCGGCGTTGGTGCTCGGGTCGCCGGACATCGAAACCGCTGGGTGTTGGCGGATCAACTGGCGGAAGAGAGGCTTCGGCTCACCCCTACCTGGCGCACCAAATGTCGGATTATGGGTTTCGGCTAACCCGTGAGGTTCGAACTCTGGAATGCGCATGAAGATCCCTCTCCCCCTAGCTCACGCTCTCGCTAAGATCTCAAAACCTAGCTCACCAAACCTGAGGAAGAAGTGACATAAGAGTTTATACTGTTTTGGGCCACCGTTGTGGTGTAATACCCTACTCAAGTGTGGTGTGGTGTATTGCCTTGTAGGCTGAGGATGAACTAGTACAAGGGATGAACAACCTCCTGAGGAGAGGTGTTCTCGAGCTCGCTGAGCTTGTATGGTGTTCTTGGTGGAATGGATCCAGTCCAAGATGAGATGCCTCCCTACGGCGGTGGCTAGTCCTATATATAGAGGCCCAGGTCCTCTCCCCATATATTAGGCGGATAGGGATCCCACAACGGCCAATTTGAAGGGGGACAACCAGTACAAGTGATCCTGACAAAAGGTGGTCTTCACCTGCCAAAGTCTCTGGTGGTGACGCCGTCATGGGCTCCATGGTGACCTCTATCCTGCTTGTCTTGGTCTCGTTGCACCGATATGGAAACCTTTGCCTGATGCCTCTGGACTCCTGGCCTGCGCTTGCTCATACGTCTCCATCGTATCTACTTCTCCAAACACTTTTGCCCTTGTTTTGGACTTTAACTTGCATCATTTGAATGGCACTAACCCGGACTGACGTAGTTTTCAGCAGAATTGCCATGGTGTTATTTTTGTGCAGAAATAAAAGTTCTCAGAATGAGCTGAAAATCGACGGAGATTATTTTTGGAATATATAAAAAATACTGGAAGAAGAATCCACGTTAGGGGGCCCACACCCTGTCCATGAGGGTGGGGCATGCCACCCTACCTCATGGGCCCCCTGACGCTCCACCGACCTCAACTCCAACTCCATATATTCGTGTTCGGGGAGAAAAAAATCAGAGAGAAGGATTCATCGCAATTTACGATATGGAGCCGCCGCCAAGCCCTAAACTCTCTTGGGAGGGCTGATCTGGAGTCCGTTCGGGGCTCCTGAGAGGGGATTCCATCGCTATCGTCATCATCAACCTTCCTCCATCACCAATTTCATGATGCTCACCGCCATGCGTGAGTAATTCCATCGTAGGCTTGCTGAACGGTGATGCGTCGGATGAGATTTATCATGTAATCGAGTTAGTTTTGTTAGGGTTTGATCCTAGTATCCATTTTGTTCTGAGATTGATGTTACTATGAATTTGCTATGCTTAATGCTTGTCACTAGGGACCGAGTTCCATGATTTCATATCTGAACCTATTATGTTTTCATGAATATATGTGAGTTCTTGATCCTATCTTGCAAGTCGATTGTCACCTATTATGTGTTATGATCCGTTAACCCCGAAGTGACAATAATCGGGACCATTACCGTTTATGACCGTAGTTTGAGGAGTTCATGTATTCACCATGTGTTAATGCTTTGGTCCGATACTCTATTAAAAGGAGGCCTTAATATTCCTTAGTTTCCAATAGGACCCGGCTGCCACGGCAGGGTAGAACAAAAGATGTCGTGCAAGTTATTTTCCATAAGCACGTATGACTATATTCGGAATACATGCCTACATTACATTGATGAACTGGAGCTAGTTCTGTGTCACCCTATGCTATAACTGTTGCATCATCGATCGCATCTGACATAATTCTCCATCACCGATCCAATTCCTACGAGCTTTTCATATATTATTCTTTGCTTATTTATTTTTCAGTTGCTACTGTTACAATCACTACAAAACCCAGAAATATTACTTTTGCTACCGTTACCACTACTATCATATTACTTTGCTACTAAATCCTTTGCTGTAGATATTAAGTTTCTAGGTGTGGTTGAATTGACAACTCAGCTGCTAATACTTGAGAATATTCTTTGCCTCCCCTTGTGTCGAATCAATAAATTTGGGTTGAATACTCTCCCCTCGAAAACTGTTGCGATCCCCTATACTTGTGGGTTATCAAGACTATTTTCTGGCGCCGTTGCTGGGGAGCATAGCTCTATTCTTTGAGTCACTTGGGATTTATATCTACTTATCATTATGAAGAACATGAAAGATTAAAGAACCCAGATTTTTCCCTCAACTACAAGGGGAGGTATGGAACTGCCATCTAGTTCAGCACGTGTTTCACCTTCTGTTTTGAGTAAACTTGCGACACCTACACATGCTATTGATTCCGATAGGTTGCATGTTATTGATGATGCCACTTCTGCTTTGCATGATACTTATGATAAAACTACTTCTATGCTTGATACTATTGTGCCACTAGGTGAATTTCTTGATGAACAACTTGCTAGGGCTAGAGAGAATGAACTTATTGTACCTGATAATATTGATGAAAGTGATGATGAAGATTCTCCCCCTAGATATGAATTGCCTGTTGTTCCTGAGGGTTATGTTATGGATGAAGAAACTGCTAGAGACTTCTTAACTTGCAATGATAGATCTGATCTTAAGAAATTATTAGCTAAGCTTAAAGAAAAGTCTTTGAATGTTGGAATGAAATATGACCCTGCTTTTGCTACTTCACCTATCTTTATTACTAATAAGGATTATGATTTCTCTATCGATCCAGAGTTAATTACTTTGGTTGAATCTGATCCTTTTTATGCCTATGAATCTGAAACTGTTGTGGCAAATCTTACTAAATTAAATGATATAGCCACCCTGTTTACTCATGATGAGAAAACTTGCTATTACTTTATCCTTGAGTTGTTTCCATTCTCATTAAAGGGTGATGCTAAACCATGGTTTAATTCTCTTGACCCTAGTTGTGTGCGTAGTCCCCAGGATATGATTTATTACTTCTCTGATAAATATTTCCCCGCTCATAAGAAACAAGCTGCTTTAAGGGAAATATATAATTTTGTGCAAATTGAAGAAGAGACTCTCTCACAAGCTTGGGGGAGGCTTCTCCGATTACTTAATGCTTTGCCTAATCATCCTCTCAAGAAAAATGAAATACTTGATATATTTTATAATGGACTAACCGATGCTTCTAGAGATTACCTGGATAGTTGTGCTAGTTCTGTTTTCAAGGGAAGCACTATTGATCAAGCTGAATTGTTATTGAATAATATGTCGACTAATGAAAATAATTGTAGACTTCCTGAACCAACTCCTAACCCACCTCTGAAGAAAAGGGGTATTCTATTTCTCAGTCCTAAAGATATGCAAGAGGCAAAGAAATCTATGAAAGAAAAAGGTATTAAAACGGAAGATGTTAAGAATTTACCACTAATTGAAGAAATACATGGTCTTAATTTGCCGCCTGTTGAAGAAATACATGGTCTTGATAACCCGACATAGGTAGTAAAGGTAAATTCTCTCTATATATTCGATAAATGTGAAATCCCATTTACTATGATTGCTAGCCCATGCTTGGATGAGGTTGATGACTTTATGGTTAAACAAGAAAACTTTAATGCTTATGTTGGTACACAATTGAAACACAATGCTGATATGCTTGAACACTTGGGTGATTATATGGCTAATGTTAAAGGTGAACTTAAACTTATTAGTAAACATGCTTCTATGGTTACCACTCAAGTAGAACAAGTGCTTAAAGCTCAGAATGAATTGATCAATGAATTAAATAATAAGATGAATGATAATGTTGTTATAGTTATGACTAGAGGTGGTAAAATGACTCAGGAACATTTGTATCCTGAGGGCCATCCTAAGAAAATTGAGCAAGATTCTCAGAGAATTAATATTTATGTAGCTAGTCCTTCTAAAAGGAAGAAAAAGAAAAATGATAGGACTTTGCATGCTTCTAGTGAATCTGTTATTGACACAGTTGAGAATACGAATGATATTTCTATTTCTAATGCTGAAACACAATCTGCTAATGAACATGAACCTAATGATAACGTTAATGATGATGTTCATGTTGATGCTCAACCTAGTAATGATAATGATGTAGAGATTGAACCTACTGTTGATCTTGATAACTCACAATCAAAGAATCAATGTTATGACAAGAGAGACTTAGTTTCTAGGAAGCATGGTAAAGAAAGAGAACCATGGGTTCAGAAACCCATGCCTTTTCCTCCTCAACCATCTAAGAAAAAGGACGATGAGGGTTTTGAGCGCTTTACTGAAATGATTAGAACTATCTTTTTGTGTATGCGTTTGACTGATATACTTAAAATGAACCCTTATGCTAAATACATGAAAGATATTGTTACTAATAGAAGAAAGATTCCGGAAGCTGAAATTTCCACCATGCTTGCTAATTATACTTTTAAGGGTGGAATACCAAAGAAACATGGAGATCCAGGAGTACCAACTATACCATGATCCATCAAAAGAAACTATGTTAAAACTACTTTATGTGATCTTGGAGCCGGTGTTAGTGGTATGCCTCTCTCTTTATATCGTAGGCTTGATTTGTATAAGTTGACACCTATTGAAATATCTTTGCAAATGGCTGACAAATCAACTGCTATACCTGTCGGTATTTGTGAGGATGTGCCTATTGTGGTTGCAAACGATACTATTTTAACGGACTTTGTTATTCTTGATATTCCCGAGGACGATAGTATGTCTATTATTCTTGGTTGACCCTTTTTGAATACTGCAGGGGCTGTTATTAATTGCAACAAAGGCAATGTCACTTTTCATGTTAATGGTAATGAGCATACGGTACACTTTTCGAGGAAACAACCTCAAGTTCACAGTATCAATTCTATTGGAAAATTTTCAACAATTACTATTGGAGGTTTTGAATTTCCTCTTCCTACTGTCAAGAAGAAATATGATATTCTTATTGTTGGGGATGTGCATATCCCCGTTGAGGTAACCTAGTGTTATTCGAAATTTCTCCAGTTTCATGTTATTCAAAATGAGTTTGTCAACAAGACCTGATCAACCTTGTCAGTGGATTCCTTTTGATGAGCACGAGATGGATGAATTTAGAAAACACAACTCTCTGTACCCTCTTTTTACTTTCTGTTATTTAAATAAAGCAAAATAGTATTTTTTCTGTCTGTTTTCTGAATTATCCATGCAATAAAAAATACCTCGAAAATAAAAGTTCTCCAAATGCCCTGAAATTTAAATATGATTTTTTCTATAATATTTGAGAATATCTGGCACTAAGAACACACCAGGGGGAGCAGCCACGTGCCCACGAGGGTGGAGGGCGCGCCCACCCACCCTGGGCGCGCCCCCTGCCTCGTGGACCCCACACGGGTCCCCTCCACTTATTCCAGCCACCACACACTCCTTCTTCCTCCCAAAAACATCACTAGCCAGCTCAAACCCGAGTTCTTGGTCATCTTGTTACCATTTTTGATCTCCTTGCTCAAAGCTCCATTCACAAAACTGCTTTGGGGGATTGTTCTTTGGATGTGACTCCTACAATGGTCCAATTCGGTTTTTCTCTAGTGCTTTATCCATTGCAATATTTTCATGCTTAGGTGACCTTGTTCTTGAGCTTGCATGTCAAATTTATATGGTCAAAAGTGGTTTTAATGCATGATATAGCCTCTAGATACTTGTAGGAGTAGTTTCTATCAGTTTTGTTGAGTTTGGTTCACTTTTGTTTTTGAGTTAGTAAAAATTTCAGAAATTTTTCAGAGGAAGAAATATGTTTAGGAAAATGTACCAAGGTGGTTCTTCAAGGAAGCAAGGACCTAGGCCCGCAATACACGAGCTGGACAATGAATTACCAAGGGATGCTCAAGTGCGACCTTGTGAATGGCCATCAGAGGACTTCATGGTTCGAGCAGGAATCAAGGAGGAATTTGAAGCATATGTGCATAACGCCGATCTTGAGAGCTTTGTGGCAGATAAGTGCCATTAGTACCTCTATTTGACTGATTCATTTGTGAGAAGGTTTAAATTTACATCATCACGCAATTCTTAAACTGTCCTATTTGATCTCTGTGATAAATCTTATACCATGGACTTAGAAGATTTTAATACTGCTTGTAAACTCTCACAGTGGGGTAATGTTAGCGAACCTCACAAATCTGAATATAAAGACTTTCTTGCTAATATAACTGTAGGGGGGTCTAGGGAAATCACGCAAGCTACCATGGGGAGCATTCATTTTCTTGCCATACATTATTTTGCTCTCTTCATAGGTAGATGCATTAATGGTAAGGATGAGGCATGTCACATGTGGGTTCCTGATCTTAGTATTCTCAAGAGTGCTGTATTAGGAGATAGACAATATAACTTGGGGGCCATTGTTGCACGTAGGTTGCATAATAATAGTTTTGATAGAGATTTCTTTGGTGGAATTTATGCAACCCGTTTAGCTGCTTTTCTTGAGATACCCATTCGTGGAGATGATATTGAGTTGCCTCCTGCTTATTTAGATTATAATGCCATGATTCGTCATTAGTTTGTTGAGAGGAACAATCAGTTCCTCTAGTACCGACTAATCTTCGACAGACGACGAACCTATCATGTCGCTCTCCCTGCTCCTGCTTTCTTTGACTTTCAGGCAAAAGGAAGGATATGATATAACCAGGGAGGAGGCGACCAAGTACTAGAGGAGGGCGGAGGCAACTTGCCTCCAAGCTGTAGCTCATCAGGCAATTGCCGCTGCATCTCAGTACGACCCCTACTACAACTTTGATCCATGGTCATAGACCAACTTAGGCCAAAAGCCTAAGCTTGGGGGAGTACATATCTCTCACTGACATTACATTCATGTTCACACACTCATGCCAGTTGTCGGTGCTCATACTTTTTCATTGTATCATCCATGCTAGTTTATTTTCTTTTTACGCCTTCTTCTGGTGTGTTTGAAAAACCTTAAGAAAAAAACAAAAAAATTAGTTGTAGCTTTTAGCTAGTTTACATTCCATGCCTGTAGTTGTAGAAATTAAAAGGAAAACCCAAAAAGATTTCTCGTTCTTCTTTTTCTTGTTGGGAGCTTTCCCGTGTAAATAGTTTTGTTTCTTTTCTTTCCTTCGGGCATCGAGAGGAGAAGACCATAATGAAAATGTTGAGTGGCTCTCATATGCATTATTGTTGATCTAACAAAGAGCCAATATTACCTTGTCTTCTCTCTTGAATTGAGTGCTTGCAGATTCCAGCTTAGTCCAATGCACATGCACCATTATTATTATCCACACTATTCAGTCGTGGAATTGAAAGGCAATAATGATGATTATATGATGAACTTATTGAGATGAGGAAAGCTGGTATGAACTCGACCTCTCTTGTTTTTGTAGATATGATTGGTCCATCATTCCTGATTCAGCCTATTATGAAAGAAACATGTTTGCAATGACAATTAGAGATTGTAGTTGCTTATGCCATGCTTAATTAGCTAGGATTTTATAATGGTTTACCTTGCGTGCCAACATGCTACTAAAATGGTTGTGATGTGGTATGATAGGGTCGTATCCTATTTTGAACGATTCGACTGGCTTGACTTGGCACATGTTCACGCATGTAGTTGAAACAAAATCAACATAAGGGATTGGATGCACAAGCAGTATTCCCGCTTAGTAGGTGAAGGCTAGCAAAAGACTGGGAAGAGACCAACTAGAGAGCGACAACAGCCATGTACATGCATTAAAATTAATAAACATTGGATGCAAGCATGAGTAGGATATAATCTACCATGAACATAAATATCGTGAAGGCTACGTTGATTTTGTTTCAACTACATGCGTGAACATGTGCCAAGTCAAGTCACTTAAATCATTCAAAGGAGGATACCACCCGTCATACCACATTATAATCATCTCAATAGCATGTTGGCACACAAGGTAAATCATTATAACTCATAGCTAATCAAGCATGGCACAAGCAACTATGATCCCTAGTTGTCATGGCAAACATGTTTATTCATAATAAGCTGAATCAAGAACGAGGGACTCATCATATTTACAAAAACAAAAGAGGTCGAGTTCATACCAGCTTTTCTCATCTCAGTCAGTCCATCATATATCATCATAATTGCCTTTCACTTGCACGGCCGAATGGTGTGAATAATAATAAGAGTGCACGTGCATTGGACTAAGCTGGAATCTGCGAGCATTCAATAAACAGGAGAAGGCAAGGCAATATGGGCTCTTGGTTAAATCAACAATAATGCATATAAGAGCCACTTCAACAATTTAATTATGGTCTTCTCCTACTGACCCCCAAATAAAAGAAAAGAAATAAAACTATTTACACGGGAAAGCTCCCAACAAGCAAAAGAAGAACGGGAAATATTTTTGGGTTTTCTTTCTAATTATTACTACTACATCAGAAAAATAAACTACTACTAATTTTTTGGTTTTTCTTAAGGTTTAACAAACACACAAGAATAAAACAGGAAAAAGAAAATAAACTAGCATGGATATTACAGTGAAAGAGTATGAACACCGACATCTAGCAATGAGTGTGTGTGAACATAAATGTAATTTCGGTGAGAAATACGTACTCCCCCAAGCTTAGGCTTTTGGCCTAAGTTGATCTATGGCCATGGCTGGCCTGGCGGATATCCATAATAATAGTTGTTGGGGTCGTACTGTGATGAGGAGGAATAGTTGGGATCATACTGTGATGAAGAAGAAGACTCTGACTGCCACTGGCTGACAGTCATCTCTGGATCCCAAGAATAAACAGATTGTTGTGGAAGCTCATCTTGTGGTTCCTGTTCCGGGGCTGGTGCAGGATTCTTGTAAGCTTGGACAACAGCCCACGTAACGAGCTAGATTCCTACAAAATTGAACAAAGAAGTAGCAGGCAGGATAATAGTCTCAGGATGATGTTTGTTAAAGAACAATTGATACTTAAGCTCTCCTGCCCTATTCTTAACAATAAAATCATGTGCCACCATACTATTATGATCTAGGTAAACACGGGGCAGCATCTTTTATTCCTTCTCAGCATGCCTAATAGGTATGTTAAAATGTGCTGCTAGGCGTGTGGCATAGATGCCTCCAAAGATGGGACCCTTAGTATGGTTCATACTTAACCGTCTAGCAAAAATACCGCCCATACTAAAAGTGTTATCACTGTATAAACCGTGGTGCAGAATAATTATATCAGCGATACTAAGGTTTCAACAGTTTCTGCGTCCAATTAAACAATGACTAGCAAATAATGCAAAGTAACGTAAAACAGGAAAATGTATGCTAGTGATTCGTGCATCGGAAACCTTTATAGTTTCTCCTACAGTGATAGTATCAATAAACCCAGCCACATCATCATGATGTTGTTCTTCTGTCTTGCCCTCAAAAGGGATTAAACAAATCCGACAGAAATCATAAAGTGACATCTCCTTATGCTCATCATATAAATGAAACTCCACCGTAGGTGGTGAGTTCCTAGAATGAAAATGAAAGTTTTGCACAAAGGTATTTGTGAGTAAGAGATACTGATTGCATTAGTCGTGGAGGAAAGCGGTGAGGCCTGCATTGTGAGCCAATTCATGAAAATCTTCATAGATACCTGCTGCTCTCAAGAAATCTTCAGAAGGCCATTCACACACCCGAATATCCGCGGTGCGCCGCAAATTATACTTAGGCTTCGGTGCCTTTTCCTTCGAGCTTTGGCCCGACGAGCCCCTCAAAAATCTCCTCATTATTTTTCTGAAACAATCTGAAATTTTTAGTAACTTCAAACAAAAATGAACCAACTTCAATAATATTGATAGCAACTACTCCTACAAGTGCCTAGAGCCTAAATCAAGCATTAGAACTAATTGGAACCATATAAATTTGGCATGCAAGCTCAAGAACATGGTCACCTATGCAGCACAAATTTGCAAAGAATAGTGCACTAGAACAAAAATTAATTAGACCAATGGAGGAGCCACATACCAAGGAACAATCTCCCCAAACAGTTTTGCGAGAGGTGCTTTGAGCAAGGAGATCGAAAATCACAGCAAAAGTGGCTGGAACTCGTGCTTGAGTTGGTTTTTCGGGTTTGTGTGAGATAGAGGAAGAAGATGGGTGCAGGGATAAGTGGAGGAGGGCCACCATGGGCCCATTAGGCAGGGGGTGCGCCCTAGGGGGGCGCCCACCACCCTCGTGGCCAGGTGGCAGCTCCTCCCAAGGTAATTTTTGCATAGTAAATCCTCAAATATTCCCGAAAAAATCATATTAAATTGGCATGGCATTCTGAGGACTTTTATTTTCGGGATCTTTTTATATTGCACGGATAAGTCAGGAAACAGACAGAAAATACTATTTTTACTTTATTTAATATAAATACCAGAAAGTAAAAGTGGGGTACAGAAGTTTGTGCTTCTAGTTTCATCCATCTCATGCTCATAAAAAAGAATCCACTAACAAGGTTGATCAAGTCTTGTTAACAAACTCATTCCGATAATCATGAAACCGGAGAAATTTCAAATAGCACTAGGTTACCTCAACGGGGATATGCACATCCCCAATAATAAGTATATCATATTTCTTCTTGAGAGTTGGTAGAGGAAATTTAAAACCTCCAAATATAATCGATGGAATTTTTCCAATAGAATTGATACTATGAACTTGAGGTTGTTTCCTCGGAAAGTGTATCGTATGCTCATTACCATTAACATGAAAAGTGACATTGCCTTTGTTGCAATCAATAACAGCCCCTGCAGTATTAAGAAAAGGTCTTCCAAGAATAATAGACATACTATCATCCTCGGGAATATCAAGAATAACAAAGTCCGTTAAAATAGTAATGTTTGCAACCACAACAGGCACATCCTCACAAATACCAACAGGTATAGTAGTTGATTTATCAGCCATTTTCAAAGATATTTCGGTAGGTGTCATCTTATTCAAGTCAAGTCTACGATATAAAGAGAGAGGCATAACACTAACACCGGCTCCAAGATCACATAAAGTAGTTTTAATATAATTTCTTTTAATGGAGCAAGGTATAGTAGGTACTCCAGGGTCTCCAAGTTTCTTTGGAATTCCACCCTTAAAAGTATAATTAGCAAGCATCGTGGAAATTTCAGCTTTTGGTATCTTTCTTTTATTAGTAATGATATCCTTCATATATTTAGCATAAGGATTTGTTTTGAGCACATCAGTTAATCTCATACGCAAAAAGATAGTCCTAATCATTTCAGCAAAGCGCTCAAAATCCTCATCATTCTTTTTCTTGGATGGTTTCGGAGGAAAGGGCATGGGTTTCTGAACCCAAGGTTCCCTTTCTTTACCATGTTTCCTAGCAACAAAGTCTCTTTTATCATAACATTGATTCTTTGATTGTGGGTTATCAAGATCAATAGCAGGTTCAATTTCTACGTCATTATCATTACTAGGTTGAGCACCATCATGAACATCATTATTAATATTTTTATTTGGTTCATGTTCATTACCAGATTGTGTTTCAGCATCAGACATAGAAATATCATTTGGATTATCAGGTGGTTCAGCAATAGGTTCACTAGAAGTTTGCACAATTCTATCACTTTTCTTCTTCTTCTTTTTAGAAGAACTAGGAACATCAATATTATTTCTTTGAGAATCTTGCTCGATTCTCTTAGGGTGGCCTTCAGGATACAAAGATTCCTGAGTCATTCTACCAGTTCTAGTAGCCACTCTAACAACATAATCATTTTTCTTACTATTCATTTCATCAAGCACTTCTTTTTGAGCTTTAAGCACTTGTTCTACTTGAGTGGTAACCATAGAAGCATGTTTGCTAACAAGTTTAAGTTCACCTTTAATATTAGCCATATAATCACCCAAGAGTCTAATCATATAAGCATTTTCTTTTAATTGTCTACCAAAATAAGCATTGAAGTCGTCTTGCTTAAACATAAAGTTATCAAACTCATCCAAGCACTGACTAGCAATTTTAGTAGGAGGGACTTCAGCTTTATCATATCTATAGAGAGAATTTACCTTTACTACCTGTGTCGGGATATCGGGATCAGGAGGTTCTTCAGTAAATAAAGAATTAAGATCATATGTTTCTTCAACAGGCGGTGAATGAAGACCATGTATTTCTTCAATAGGAGGTAAATTCTTAACGTCTTCAGCTTTAATACCTTTTTCTTTCATAGATTTCTTTGCCTCTTGCATATCTTCGGGACTAAGAAATAAAACACCTCTCTTCTTCAGAGTTGGTTTAAGAATAGGTTCAGTAATTGGAGTAGGAGATGGCTCAGGAGCTGGCTCAGGAGGTGCCCAATTATTTTCATTTGTCAACATATTATTCAATAGAATTTCAGCTTCATCCGGTGTTCTTTCCCTAAAAAGAGAACCATCACAACTATCCAGGTAATCTCTGGATGCATCGGTTAGTCCATTATAAAAGATATCAAGTATTTCAGGTTTCTTAAGAGGATGATAAGGCAAAGCATTAAGTAACTTGAGAAGCCTCCCCCAAGCTTGTGGGAGACTCTCTTCTTTAATTTGCACGAAGTTGTATATTTCCCTCAAAGCAGCTTGTTTCTTATGAGCAGGGAAATATTTAGCAGAGAAGTAATAAATCATATCCTGGGGACTACTCACACAACCAGGATCAAAAGAATTGAACCATATCTTAGCATCACCCTTTAATGAGAACGAAAATATTTCCAGTATATAAAAGTAACGCGATCTCTCATCATTAGTGAACAGGGCAGCTATATCATTTAATTTAGTAAGATGTGCCACAACAGCTTCAAAATCATAGCCATAAAACGGATCAGATTCAACCAAAGTAATTATATCAGGATCAACAGAGAATTCATAATCCTTATCAGGAACACAAATAGGTGAAGTAGGAAAATCAAGGTCGGGTTTCATTTTATCTCTAAGTGATTCTTTGTTCCATTTAATTAATAACCTCTTAAGCTCATATCAATCTCTGCAGGCTAAAATAGCAGCAGAAGATTCAATATCAAAAAGATAGCCCTCAGGAATAACATGCATATTTTCATCATCTCTATCATCATCGTATTCAGATTCAATAATTTCTTTTTCTCTAGCCCTAGCAATTTGTTCATCAAGAAATTCAGTAAGGGGCACAGTAGTATCAGGCATAGAAGCAGTTTCATCATAAGTATCATGCATAGCAGAAGTGGCATCATCAATAACATGCGACATATCAGAACGAATAGCAGAAGCGGATGTAGGTGTCGCTAACTTACTCATAACAGAAGGTGAATCAAGTGCAGAGCTAGATGGCAGTTCCTTACCTCCCCTCGTAGTTGAGGGATAGATCTTGGTTTTTGGATCTATTAAGTTCTTCATAGTGTCCAGCAGATATAAATCCCACGTGACTCAAAGAATAGAGCTATGCTCCCCGGCAACGGTGCCAGAAATTGGTCTTGATAACCCACAAGTATAGGGGATCGCAACAGCTTTCGAGGGTAGAGTATTCAACCTAAATTTATTGATTCGACACTAGGAGAGTCAAAGAATATTCTCAAGTATTAGCAGCTGAGTTGTCAATTCAACCACACCTGGAAACTTAGTATCTGCAGCAAAGTGTTTAGTAGCAAAGCAATGTGATAATGGTGGTAGCGGCAACAAAAGTTAAGACAGCAAAAGAAATGTTTTTGGTATTTTGTAGTGATTGTAAGAGTAGCAGCGGGAAAGTAAATAAGCGAGAACCAGTATATGGAAAACTCGTAGGCACCGGATCAGTGATGGATAATTATGCCAGATGCGGTTCATCATGTAACAGTCATAACATAGGGTGACATAGAACTACCTCCAATTCATCATTGTAATGTAGGCATGTATTCCGTATATAGTTATACGTGCTTATGGAAAAGAACTTGCATGACATCTTTTGTCCTACCCTCCCGTTGCAGCGGGGTCCTATTGGAAACTAAGGGATATTAAGGCCTCCTTTTAATCGAGAACCGGAACAAAGCATTAGCACAAAGTGAATACATGAACTCCTCAAACTATGGTCATCACCGGGAGTGGTCCCGATTATTGTCACTTCGGGGTTGCCGGATCATAACACATAGTAGGTGACTATAGACTTGCAAGATAGGATCAAGAACTGACGTATATTCATGAAAACATAATAGGTTCAGATCTGAAATCATGGCACTCGGGCCCTAGTGACAAGCATTAAGCATAGCAAAGTCATAGCAACATCAATCTCAGAACATAATGGATACTAGGGATAAAACCCTAACAAAACTAACTCGATTACATGATAAATCTCATCCAACCCATCACCGCCCAGCAAGCCTATGATGGAATTACTCACGCACGACGGTGAGCATCATGAAATTGGTGATGGAGGATGGTTGATGATGATGACAACGACGAATCCCCCTCTCCGGAGCCCCGAACGGACTCCAGATTAGCCCTCCCGAGAGGTTTTAGGGCTTGGCGGCGGCTCCATATCGTAAAACACGATGATTTCTTCTCCCTGATTTTTTGCTCTCCGAAAGTAAATATATAGAGTTGGAGTTGGCGTCGGAGGGCATCCAGGGGGCCCACGAGGTAGGGGGCGCCCTAGGGGGGTGGCGCCCCCCACCCTCATGAGAAGGGTGTGGGCCCCCTGGTCTTCATCTTTGGCGAGGATTTTTTATTGTTTTTTCTAAGATGTTCTGTGGAGTTTCAGGTCATTCCAAGAATATTTGTTTTCTGCACATAAAACAACACCATGGCAATTCTGCTGAAAACAGCATCTGTACGGGTTAGTTTCATTCAAATCATGCAAGTTAGAATCTAAAACAAGGGCAATTCTCCTTTGTATCTACTTTTCCAAACACGTTTGCCCTTGTTTTGGACAGTAACTTGCATTATTTGAATGGAACTAACCCGGACTGATGCTGTTTTCAGCAGAATTGCCATGGTGTTATTTTTGTGCAGAAATAAAAGTTCTCGGAATGACCTGAAAATCAATGGAGATTATTTTTGGAATATATAAAAATACTGGAAGAAGTATCCACGTCAGGGGGCCCACACCATGTCCACGAGGGTGGGGGCGCGCCTACCCCCTGGGTGCGCCCCCTGCCTCGTGGGCCCCCTGACGCTCCACCGACCTCAACTCCAACTCCATATATTAGTGTTCAGGGAGAAAAAACAGAGAGTAGGATTCATCGTGTTTTACAATGCGGAGCCGCCGCCAAGCCCTAAAATCACTCGGGAGGGCTAATCTGGAGTCCGTTCGGGGCTACGGAGAGGGGAATCTGTCGCCATCGTCATCATCAACCTTCCTCGATCACCAATTTCACTACAAAAAAATACACTTCCGTGATGATATGTGTTTGTCACAGTAGGTCGCGTTTTCTGTCATGCATGTACATCCATGACAAATTTATGACAGAATCAAGATAGTCATACCTGTGCTGTCGTAGAAGTGTTCCATGACATTACCAAAATTATCATCACGGGAGTGTCCACTTCCACGATGATATATCGCGCGTCACAGAAGTGCTTTCGTCAAGGGTGACCGACACATGGCATCCACCATAACGGAACACCGTTAAGCTATCGGGTCGGGTTTTGGATCCGATAACCTGTTAACAGCCCCAACAAATGGGGATTTTCCACGTGTAAAATCATCATTGGCTGGAGGAAACACGTGTCGGCTCATCGTTGGGACAGATGTCAACCATTCATTGGACGGAAGGCGCCTATGATACGTCGACACGTGGCACGGCCCAACAGAGGCCCATTCCTGTGAAAAGGCCGGCCCGTTTGACTTGGTCAAAAGCTGGCGGGCCGGCCCATGGAAAGCCTGTTAACGGTCTGTTCGAATATAGCCCATTTACAGCCCGCTAACCCAAGGCCCGTTACGCCCTATCCGAATTAGGCCCAGTAGCGTCATCTGGGCCATCCAATATGATTCCAGCCAGTTTTCACTTCTGCCCATGTATGGCCCATGACGTCTTTCGGCCCATATGAGGCCCTATGTAACTCTTGGCCTACTAACGGCCCATGGTGAAACTGGCCCGCAATGAACAGTGTATCACTTTACACCCATTAACGGCCTGTGGAGAAACTGGCCCGTAATGAATAGTGTATCACTTTATACCCATTAACGACCCGTTATTCCATTGGGCCGTTTCCAACCCATGTTATCTTTCGGCCTGCTCAGAGCCCATTTATTCTTGAGCTCATTTCCAGCATTCGTTTACTTACGGCCCGTGTCGGGGGAAACTGACCCACGAACACCTATGGGGCCGGCGGACCGGGCCCCTTTCAGTTCGGCGGGGGGCGGAGGTCGCACGAAGAGCAGATCGAGGCAAAGCACACGAGCGGTTTACCCAGCTTCGGAGCTCTTCGGAGAAATAATACTCCTACTGCTGCTTGTCTGGCTATGTTATCTTGTGTTCTTGCTCTCGAGAGAGAACGTGTGTCTTTCTGGTTTACAAATGAGTCGAAGTCCTCGAAAACTCCGAACCTTCCAACCCTCTCACCCCCTCTACGTTGCGCATGGGCCTCCTTTTATATGCTAAAGGGGTCACCGACAGGTGGCAACGTAGAGGAGGGTAAAAATGTAAAAAGCAAGGTAGGTGATACAGTTGCTTGTACAGTGCACCCTACCTAACTCTGACGGCAGGGGACAAGGGCATTAAAATGCCCGTCTGAGTCGCCCGAATAGTGCAGAAAAGGACCGTTAGGGGTGCCACCGTTCGCCACGATGGCGATCTTGTCAGCTTCGCATGCCACTGCGCACCGCTGGCTGCACAGCCTCCCGCCACGCGCGCCCGGAGAGGCCCCCAGAGCGAAACGTTAGTGGATGCGCTGGAGCGTGGGCGCAGAGTGGCCGCCTGCCGCGGCAAGCGCCTTGCCGCTGCTACTATCTTGTCGGGCCCGGAGGCTTGTCGCTCACCGGGCTTCGAAGTACCTTGGTCAGTCTTCCTGGCAAGCTCCTCTTGCCGGGGCCTTGTCGCCTTGTCGGAGCGCGTGGCGCGTCGTGGCAAGTTCCTTGGTGCGCCTTGATTGGCCTTCCCGGCCAGCTCCTCTTGCCGGGGTCTTGTCTCCTTAGCTTATATACTTTGTTCTTGGATGGCTCCAAGGGAACCTTGGAGGGTCTTGGCGTTCGCCCGGCATGCCTTGCCGCGGGGTGCTGCAACTACCCGTGCACAAGTTCGGGGTACTAGGGTACCCCTATTCTAGTACACCGATAGGAGCCCCCGGGCCTGGGCCAGACACGGTGCCGAGCGTTGTTGGGCCAGGCCCAAGACAGGGCACGGGCACACGTGGGCTGGGCTACACCAAATCTCGCTCCATATCCACCACGCTCCCCCATAACGGCACGCGTTGAATGCGGCATCATGGGGGAGATCGTGGGTGGTTGTTTATTAGGAAGGGCGAAACGTCCGCCTCGTCCCTCTTTATAAGCAGAGGAAACAGGGGCAGTTCGTTCCCCCTCGCTGGTTGCTGCTACTCCTTCTTCACAAACTCCGCAGCTCCCCCCTTCTCCTTGAAGCCGAGAGAGCAGCGCTCCGCCCCTCCCATTGTCACCAGCATCTCCACGCCGTCGACCTCCCTCACCACCTCCGCGATGGGCCCGAAAGCCGACAAGGGAAAGGGTGTGAAGTCGGCCGAGGCGCAGCGGCTCGCGGCGCTGCGGAAGGAGCGGGCGATCTTCACCCCCCAGCTCGGTGTGCAGGAGCTGAGGGAGTACTTCTACCTCTTTTGGGCGACGGAGACGCGTGCGCATCCGCGCACGAGGGTACTCCCGGCTACCGCTTTGAAGCTGGCTCCAAATGGGTACCCGTTCTTCCCACTATTCTTCTATTGCGGGCTCTGCCCGCCTTTCTCGGAGTTCTTCTGTGATATTATGAACACATATGGCTTCCGCCTCCTTGACTTCACCCCCAATGCTGTCCTGACCATGGCAGTTTTCGCACAGTTGTGCGAAAACTTTATCGGAGTCCACCCTAGTGTTGCCCTTTTCCGCCACTACTTCATTCCTCGGGTAGAGAGAGGAGAGCCGCTTGCCGGAGGGATTGCCTGGGTCTCGAGAGTCGGCAAGAAGGAGGTGTACTTGGATGGTGAGCTCCGCAGCAAGTGGGAGGAGTGGAGAGCGGAGTGGTGCTGGATCGTCGAGGAGAATCCACAGCCCTTCACCACCATGCGCCAAACTCCAATAGTGCGCGGCAATGACTGGAGCAACGTGGCCCCGGAAGACGAGAGGCTGAAGATCGCCATCACTAGGATTCTTCACCTCAGGCTTGCCGGGCTCACTGTAGGTGCTGTCGGGGGAGATTTCCTCCGCCGCCGCATTGCCCCCCTACAGGAGAGGGGGAGGCCCACCTGGGAGTTCAAGAACTCGGCGGACATCATGAGACTGCGGCCGGGCCTCAACTACAACTTCACCGTCTTGGAGTTGGACGCAATGCTCTTGGAATTATTCAAACGCGACCCCCAGCACCCATTCACACTGCCGAGGGGCATAGTTCCTTTGTGCAATAACTCTTCGCTTGACCGGATCCGCGCCATGATGCCGTTGTGCGATTCACACGGCATCGTCCCAACTTGGCAAGAGTCTGCGGATGACGTTGTGCGAGCGTTCTTCGACACCTTGGAAGAAGTGCCGGTCCGCGCTGACGAGCAGAAAAGCCTCACCCGTGACACCACCGACGAGGAGCTGCAGCTCATCGCCACTAGGGCGGAAGAGGCTACGGCTGCAGCTGCCGCTGGCACATTCGGGTTCACCGTGGAGGAGGCGGAGGCTGCAGAGGCGGCAGACCTTGCCGAATGCGCGGAGTTCATGGGTGAAGAGGAGCCTGCCGGTTCCGAAGCCGAGTCGAGCGAGGCCGGCGAGGAGGAGGCTGAGCCTTCAGAGAGCTTGCCGCAGGCGGAGCCCCCGGCCCCGCCAAGGAGGCGCCTTCGCAGGGCCGGGGACGCAGCGGGGCGGCAACCGGCTCCACAGCCACTGAGCTGCACGGCGCGCTCTACCGCGGCAAGCAATGTTGCTGCGGGAGCGCCTCACGCAACAGCGGCAACTGGAGCGGGATCTTCCCGGGCCACCGCCACTGCCCCCGCCAAGCAGGCAAGGGATCCTACTCCTCCACCTCGCCACACAGGAGGAGGGCCGAACTTCGATCTTTCCGCGCTCAGCTCCGACGAGGAGGAAGAAGAGTAAGTTTCTTTGGTGCTCTTGTAGTTCTTCAATCTTGCTGTTTATATCTTGTCTCTGACTTGCTCCAATTTGGACTCTTTTCTTTTCAGAACACTGGCCCAGAGAGCGGCGAAGAGGGCCAAGGCCGCGGTGATCGTCATCGAAGATGACCCCACCTTGTCGATAGGGGGTGGGTCCGAGATCACCTTGACGGACCCGGCAATCACTCCTCAAAGCAGCCCCCAGCGTAAGTTCATAGTTTAACCTTCTGCTGCCGGGCGCGCTTGAGTGCTTTTTCCTTTGTTGATATCTTGCTTGTTGACTTGTGCAGGAGCAGAGCAGCCTCATCAGGAGCGCCCGGAGGCCGGTCCCGAAGTGCCACCTGCTTCGACTGCGCCGCCAAGGGAGGAGTCCCCGGCAAGGGAGCGCTCTCCGGCAAGGGGGGACTCTCCGGCAAGGGACGACACTGCTGATCCTGCGGCGACCGAGGCCGCAACTGAAGACCTTGGCGCAGGTAATCCACTTGCCCAGAAACTTTCCCTTGGGTTCTGCTTCTTCCGTTTTTCCTTTCTTGGATTTTTGATTGATTTTCCTCCCCTCTTCGTTCTTCAGACCCATCTTCGGCTGAGCAAATGGAGACAGAGGGCACCGGCGAGGAAAGTGCCGGTGCTGATGTGACCGCCGGCGAGGAGGCCGCCGGGGCTGCTGCTGCGGAAGCCGGCGAGGGGTCGGGTGATCGCACTGACGACCCTGAGGCCGCAGGAGCGCCGGGCGCTGCACCGACCGCCGAACCCTCTGCCACTTCTGCGCAGCGGGGCTCCGAGGAGCCCCAGCCCGACGCCTACTTGCAGGCCGGTGACAACATCTTCGTCAAGCTACCCTGGGCGTCGAGCTCTAGGGCGCCAGTCAAGGGGGAAGCTTTTGACGGGGAGGTGCTCGCCACTGCTGGACTGTCATTGGTTGATGCGCCCGGCAGCAGCAGCGGCGAGCCTGAGGAGGAGCAACTGCTGTGGAAGCTGCTGTCACTCTACCGCACCCGGCAAGCCAAGCTGGCTTCCCGGGAAGCGCTTGTCGCGAAGGCGGGAGTGGACATGGAGAAGCGCGCGGAGGAGCTCCGGGGCCAAAATCAAGAAGCTCTCCGGTCTCTGGCGCAGGAGCGGGAGCGAGTCGACGAGGAGCGCACGGCCTTTCTTCTCGAGAAGGCCGAGGCTGAGGAAGAACAAAGGCTGGCCGCCGAGAAGCAGTCCACGCGGGAAGGCGAGGTAGTGCAGCGGAAGGCCCACCTCAACAGCTACGAGGAGGAGCTTGCCGAGCTTGAGCGAGCACTTGGTGGGGCGCTCAAGGAGGCAAAGGACGCCACGGCAACTGCAGAGGCCGCCAAGAAAGAGCTAGAGGAGAAGGTGGCGCAGCTGGAGGCCGACAATGGGAAGAGCGGCGAGGAGGTTGCCGCGCTCAAGCGTGAGCGCGAGAAGGATGCTGCCGCCCACGGTGAGCTGCAAGGCCTTCTCGCTGAGAGGGGAAAGGAGCTCAGCACCGCCAGGGATTCCAAAGCAGACCTGGAGCTGAAGCTGGCCACGCTGACGCAGACGCTGGAGGCTGCCAAGGAGCGGGAGAAGACCTTGGCGGAGAAAGTCAAGGCTAACGTGGCGCTGCTTGAGAGCATTGCAGTTACCCAGAACTCGTTCAGAGACACAGTGGAGCACTGGACCGAGGGTCTGGTGAACACTGCCGCCGTCATCAACGAGGAGCTGGCGCAGCTGGGGATGGAGGACTTTGGGTATCCTTCCGACGAGAGCCTTCAACCCAGCCCAAGCTCAGCCTATTCTTCAAGGGCGTGGCGATGGCACTCCAGCGGCTCCGGGAGAGGATCCCGAAGCAGCTGGCCGACGAGTCGCGCAAAATCTGCGCCGGGGTTCTCCAGAAGGTGCTGATGAAGGTAGCCTTCCGCAATCCAGGCCTCAGCTTCACCAACGTCCTCCGGTCCTTGCCGCCTGACGCCGATCTGGACGCACTCAAGGCCCTTGTCGCACCCATTGTGGACAAGGTGGGCGAAATCAAGAGAGTCGAGGGCGGGCGCGTAGATTAGGACGCCCATTTCTTCTTTTCCCTTGTCGCTGCTAATCATGTTATGAAAACAGTCTGTTAGAGCTGCGACAAGTTATCTTTGTAATATAACTTTATTTCTGTTATCAATTGCAATGTTATTTCCTCTACTAGATTCCTTCCTTTGTATGTTATTACCCTACGCTTCTAGGGAACTTGTCGGTGTAGGCGCCCGAGCCGCGAGCGCTGAATGCGGAACTTCAGCAGCCTGCTGGCGGCGCCGCTTCCGACAAGAAACCTTGTCGCGACTAGATGCAGCACGCGTAAGCTGTTGAGCGACTCGAAACAAAGTAAGGGCGCAACTAGCCACGAGTTGGTTCCTCCGCGCACAGGTTTTCCATACAAAGCAGGGTCGTTCGAGGAAGATAACTCAAAAATTTAAAAAGTGATTGCTCAAACTTTGGCAACTTAGCTTTTCTGTCGTTTGCTTCCCGGCAAGGCAAAACTTTTGCTTTGAACGACGCCTGGTCCATACCACAATCGTCTCCTTCCCCCCCGGCAAACATGTGTGCGAGGGAACCTTCTTTTCCTTTAAAAGAAAAAGAAAGAAGAGAAAATAATAATATGGAGCTCTTCGGCTCGTTACTGCTTACCGGATGTAGGTGCTGCACAAAGTGTCAGATAATCGCATGCAAGAAAGGAACTAAAGCATGAAATGGACAAGCTGTGCGGAGCACATGGGTTTTTACTTATGCACGGGATCTGTGCCCGGCTTTGTACAAAGGATTACATGCAACAACGGCAAGACTTGTACAAAAGGTGGTTGCCGGAACGGGTTCCGGCAACCGCGCCTTATGGGAAAAACTTATGAAGATGCTCTATGTTCCAGGAGTTGCTCACTGGAATGCCATCTTCGGTCTCAAGGAGGACAGCGCCAGGCCTTGTGACTCGTCTCACCCGATAAGGGCCTTCCCACTTCGGCGTCAACTTGTTGGAATTCTTGGCGGACTGAACGCGCCGAAGAACAAGGTCACCTTCCTCAAAGCTTCTGGCTTTAACTTTGCGGCTATGATAGCGGCGCAAAGCTTGCTGGTATCGAGCAGCTCGTACAGCAGCCTGAAGACGATCTTCCTCAAGGAGCAGCGCGTCGTCTTGGCGCAGCTGTTCTTGCTCAAGCTCATCATAAGCGAGCACTCGAGGTGATCCGTATACGAGTTCCGTGGGGAGAACTGCCTCTGCTCCATAGACTAGAGCGAAAGGTGTCTGGCCAGTGGCTCGATTTGGCGTCGTTCTGATCGACCAAAGAACCACCGGCAGCTCCTCGATCCAGTTCCTTCTGCACCTGTGCAGCCTGTCGAAAGTTCTGGTCTTGAGCCCGCGCAGCACTTCAGCTTTTTCCCTCTCTGCTTGACCGTTGCTTGTCGAATGAGCAACAGAAGCGAAGCAGACCTTGGCGCCAAGGTCTTGGACGTACTGCATGAAGGTGCGACTCATGAATTGCGTGCCGTTGTCGGTGATGATCCTGTTAGGGATCCCGAAACGGCAAACAATCGACTTGAAGACCTTGACTGCTAACTGTGCTGTCACCTTCCTCACTGGCTGCACTTCTGGCCACTTTGTGAACTTGTCGATTGCGACGTACAAGTATTAAAAGCCCCCGATAGCTCGGGGGAAGGGGCCGAGGATATCGAGCCCCCAGACCAAAAATGGCCAGGATAAAGGGATCGTCTGGAGAGCTTGAGCTGGCTGGTGTATCTGTTTGGAGTGGAACTGGCACGCTTCACACTTGGTTACTTGTGCAGTTGCATCCTGGAGGGCTGTCGGCCAAAAGAAACCTTGCCGGAAAGCTTTGCCGGCAAGTGCTCTTGCGCCAATGTGGTGGCCACATACGCCTCCATGTATCTCTGCCAACAGCTTTTGTCCATCTTCCCGGCGAATACACTTCAATTTCACACCATTGAGTCTTCTTCTGTACATTATGCTATCGACAAACTGGTACATACTTGACTGCCGGGCTACTCTTTCCGCTTCTTCTTGCTCTTTGGGAAGTTCTCCTGTCTGAAGGAAATGGACAATCTGCTGTGCCCATGCTGGAGCTTGCGGCTCGACAACAAGGACTAAAGGCACATCAGCTGCTGCGGGGACATCCGCTTCTACGGCAAGGACTCGCGGCCCTGTCGGAGCTTGATGTTCCCCGGCAAGCTCGCCGGAGCAAAACTTGTCGGGAGCGTCTGCTTCAACGGAACAAACCATAAGTCTTGCCGGAGCAGACTGCCCCTCAGCATCCTTGGTGTTGATTTTGGGGACTCTCTTGGCGGCGGCTTCGGGGAGCTCTGTCAGAAAGTAGTCACCAGAAATCAACTTCCTCTTCTTGCTTCGTCCAGTTGATGGTGTTACGGATGGTTGAGTCAACTTAAGAACAAAGGTCCCTGGTTCCACAAGTAACTTTAGTGCGGCGCACTTTGACAGGCCATCAGCAATATCATTCTGAGCTCTTGGGATATGCTCCATTCGTAGGCCGTCAAAGTGCTCTTCTAGCTTCCTCACTTCATCGACATACGCTTCCATCAACGGACTCTGGTAGTTCTTGTTTACTTGTCGGACGACAAGCTGTGAGTCACCCCTGACAATGAGCTTCTTGATCCCAAGGTCTGCTGCGATTCTGAGACCGGCAAGCAATCCTTCATACTCTGCAGTATTGTTGGTTGCTTGCTCTTTGGGAAAGTGCATCTGGACTACGTACTTGAGGTGCTCTCCGGTGGGTGCGACAAGCAGCACACCTGCACCGGCGCCTTGCAGCGAGAAGGCACCATCAAAGTACATCAACCACTCTTTGCTTGCCTCTTTGACGGGGATGCTTGTTTCTAGAATTTCTTCATCTGGGGTTGGCGTCCACTCTGCTATGAACTCTGCCAATGCTCTGCTTTGGATAGTTGAGGTGCTCTCAAACTTGAGACCAAAGCTTGATAGTTCCAGCACCCACTCGACAATCCTGCCCGTTGCTTCTGGATTTTGCAGTATCCTCTTCAGCGGAAAGCGAGTGACGACTGTGATCTCATGTGCTTGGAAGTAATGGCGCAGCTTTCTCGAGGCCATGAGGAGGCCGAAAAGCAACTTCTGCACACCAGAGTACCTTGACCTAGCCCCCTGCAGAAGGGAACTGACAAAGTAAACTGGGCGCTGCACCATTCTTTTCTACATCTTGTCGTGCTCCTGCGCAGATCCATCGTTGTCGGGACCAGAGCTTGTCGGCGAAGCCCCCTGCTTGTCGCTGGATGCATCTGCCATGGTTGCCGGCTCATCATCTGCCTCTCTCTCCGCCACTAACACAGCACTAACCACTTGATTGGTTGCCGCTATATACAGCAGCAACTTCTCTTGCGGCTTAGGTGCGACAAGTGTTGGAGTGGAGGACAGGTATCTCTTCAAGTCTTGCAGCGCAGCCTCCACTTCCAGAGTCCATTTCATTGGACCTGCCTTCTTCAAAATTTTGAAAAATGGCAGGGCGTGTTCAGCAGATCTAGAGATAAACCTGCTGAGAGCAGCCACGCAACCGGCAAGTCTTCGTACATCCTTGACGCGCTTTGGTGCTTCGATTTTCTCAATGGCCTTGATCTTGTCGGGATTGGCTTCAATTCCCCGCTGAGACACGAGAACCCGAGAAGGTTGCCAGAGGGGACTCCAAACACACACTTCTCGGGGTTGAGCTTGAGGTTGATCTTGCGCAGGTTTGCAAATGTTTTCGTCTAAATCTTGAATCAGGGTCGCCTTGTTCTTTCTCTTGACCACTATGTCATCCATGTAAGCTTCCACATTTCTGTGTATTTGTGGCTCAAAAGCATGGTGGACTACCCTTGCGAATGTTGATCCAGCATTCTTCAAACTGAAAGGCATCCGTACGAAGCAGTACGTGCCACACGGGGTGATAAATGCGGTTTTCTCTTCATCTTCTTCTGCCATGAAGATCTGATGGTATCCTGAGTATGCATCAAGAAATGAAGGCAAATCACATCCGGCTGTGGAGTCAACAATCTGGTCAATACGCGGCAAGGGAAATGGGTCTTTGGGACAAGCTTTATTAACATCAGTGAAGTCAATACAAAATCTCCATTTCCCGTTAGCCTTGCGCACAACAATAGGATTGGCCAACCACGTGGGATGGAGTACTCCTCTGACAAGGCCTGCTGCTTCCAACTTCTTGATTTCTTCTGCGATGAATTCTTGGCACTCTACTGCCTGCTTCCTGACTCTCTGCTTGACGGGCCGCGCATGAGGACAGACGGCAAGGTGGTGCTCAATCACTTTCCTGGGAACACCGGGGATATCAGACGGTTGCCACGCAAACACGTCGACATTCGCCCGCAGGAAAGCAACGAGCGCGCTTTCCTATTTGGGGTCAAGAGTGGCGCTGATGGTGAAAGTACCACCAGTGCCATCCTCCTTGGCGGACACCTTCTTAGTCTCAGGTGGAGCTGCCATTGCCTTCTTACACTTGCCGGTGGAGCTCGATGGTGCGTCCTCGACGGTAGTGCAGCACTCCGAAGAGGTGCGCTTGCCGGAGTGGCCATCAGAGCTCTTGCCGGACTTGGTCTTCTTCTTCCCCCCGGGAGTTCCAGCGGCAAGGGTCTAGTGTTCTGCTGCGGCTGCTGCTTCCCGGTAGATCTTGTCGGCACAGATAAGAGCATCCTTCTTGTCGCCAGGGACAGAGATGATGCTTATTGGGCCTGGCATTTTCAGTACGTTATACGCATAGTGAGAGGCTGCCATGAACTTGGCGAGTGCTGGATGGCCAAGGATTCCATTGTAAGGTAATGGAAAGTCGGCAACGTCAAATGTGACCCTCTCAGTCTTGAAGTTCAGCTTGCTGCCAAATGTTACCGGCAACGTGATCTTTCCCTTTGGCTTGCTCCTTCCCGGGTTGATTCCTTGAAATGTACCGGTCTCTTCGAGCTCGCTGTCAGGGATCTGGAGTTTCTGGAGCACCGCGGAGGAGATCAGGTTCAAGCCGGCCCCGCCGTCAACTAGCATCTTTGTGACCTTGAGGTTGCGGATTGTTGGTGAAACCAACATCGGCAAACACCCGACCGCAATTATGCGATTAGGGTGGTCCTCAATATCAAAGATGATAGGCGTGCTGGACCATTTCAGAGGCTTGCGTGACTCGATGGGTGGTTCTGCTGCATTAACTTCTCGCACCCACTGCTTGAGCTGGCGGTGCGAGGCATGCAGAGAAGCACCACTGTCAACGCACTGGACCTCTGTGGCTTTCTGGAACTCCTGCTCATCAGTCTCCTCATCATCCATATCTTCATCGTCGCCGTCATCTTCATCCTTGTCGCGGCCGCGAGGAGGTCTGTCTCCTTGCCGCTGCTTGGCCTTGCCGCGGCGTCCTCCTCGGACGGGAAATTTCTTGCCGGATCCACCAGCTCCTTCCTGGGCCTTCACCTTGTCGCGCCGCTCGTATTCAGCTTTTTGTTGCTCAACAAGCTGCTCGACTTTTTTACAGTTCTGGAGATCATGGCCCTTGGTGCGGTGAATCTTGCAATACTGCTTGTTGGTGCCGTCCTGCTTGTCGGCGACCGCCACCTCCGCGGCAACCTCCTTGCCGGAGTCAACAGCTTTGGCCTCCTTGGCGCTGCCACCGTTGCCGGACTGCTCAACAACTAGCACCTCTTTACCTTTCCTCCTTCTGTTGTTCCGCCGCCGGTTTTTCCTTGTCGGGGCAGCATCTTCACTGTCAGATCCTCCCGCTCCTATATTTTCTCTGGGGAGTCTCCTCCCTTCCTCAGCACGCGCACACTTGTCGGCCAGTGCATATAACTCACTAACATCTCTGATCTTGCACATCGCCATTTCCTCCCGCATCCTGCGGTTCCGCACATTCTGATGGAACACGCTGATCACCGCGGCAGGGTGGACGTCTGGGATGTTGTGCTGCACGCTGCTGAATCTCTAAATGTACTTGCGCAGGGGCTCTCCTTCCTTCTGGGCGAGCAAATGAAGATCACTCTCCTGGCCATGAGGCTTGTGTCCGCCGGTGAAGGCGCCGACAAACTGATGGCACAGATCAGCCCAAGAGGATATGGAGTTGTCCGGCAAGTGCATGAGCCAGGATCTGACGTTGGGCTTGAGCACCAGCGGGAAGTAGTTGGCAAGGATCTTGTCATATCGTCCCCCGGCAGCTTGTACCGCAACGGTGTAGATGCTGAGGAACTCTGACGGATGCGTCTTGCCGTCGTACTTCTCCGGTACGTCTGGCTTGAAGTTCTTTGTGCTGGGCCACTGGACTTGCCGCAGCTCACGAGTGAACGCAGGGCAACCTACCGCGTACGGCAGATCACCTGGTTCCCCTGGCGCATGAATGTAAACAGAGGACCCAGCGCGCTTGTCGGATTGACGTCGCGCTTCTCTTCGGCACTCGATGCGGGTTCGAGCGTCTTCTTGTTGTCGATCATGAAGAACTTGGCGCTGATCGCAACGAGCTCGTGGATCCGACGATGCTGTGGAGTCGCTGTCGAGGTGGATCCGGCGAGTCGGCGATCTTGGCCTTCGGGGCGGTGATTGCATGGTAGTTGCACCTCCACCCGTTTCGTCGCCACCGGCTCGCACCTGGCAACCCTGTCGCGGCGGCGACGCGCTCGGCCGCCGTGGAGTGTCGCCGTTGGCGTAGCCGATGAGACTCTGAATGGTAGCCCTCCATTCGTCGATCTTGTCCGATGTCGGAGGGTAATCTAGAAGAAGTTGAGCTCGCGCCAAAGCTTCTGCTGGAGTGGTGGGTGGCAGTGGCGGACGGCGCGAGGAGCGGGACGTGCTCGAACTTCTAACTATGTTAGAAGGAGCAGTATCCCGTCCAGGCGACCGTGCCCCGCTTGTGCCAGCCTGCCGGCGTGCATGCTGGTCTTGAACGTCCCGAGATCCACCAGCTTGATCTTGGCCCAGCGGACGTATGGCACTGCGAACACCATGATGCTGTTGGTCCCGCGCCTCCTGAGACGGGCGAGGTGCGCGTACGGACGCCGAGGTCTGTGCTGCCTTGTCCTTGGACTTGGCAGCACTGTGAGCACCCTCATCGACGGCTGTTCTCCCGCCGGCGTCCACTCCACCACCCGTTTGCTCCAACGGTGGCGGAAACGACGTGGACGGAGCGGCTGCCGCCGAAGTCTTCTTCTTCGGTGGCATGTTGATGAAGGGAACGAAGATCTAGCTCGTGTGAACACCGGATCAGGTTCACACAATCTCAACGCCCCCCCTACCTGGCGCGCCAAAGATGTCGGGGGAAACTGACCCACGAACACCTATGGGGCCGGCGACCGGGCCCCTTTCGGTTCGGCGGGGGGCGGAGGTCGCACGAAGAGCAGATCGAGGCAAAGCACACGAGCGGTTTACCCAGCTTCGGAGCTCTCCGGAGAGATAATACTCCTACTGTTGCTTGTCTGGCTATGTTATCTTGTGTTCTTGCTCTCGAGAGAGAACGTGTGTCTTTCTGGTTTACAAATGAGTCAAAGTCCTCAAATACTCCGAACCTTCCAACCCTCTCACCCCCTCTACGTTGCGCATGGGCCTCCTTTTATACGCTAAAGGGGTCACCGACAGGTGGCAATGTAGAGGAGGGTAAAAACGTAAAAAGCAAGGTAGGTGATACAGTTGCTTGTACAGTGCACCCTACCTAACTCTGATGGCAGGGGACAAGGGCATTAAATGCCCGTCTGAGTCGCCCGAACAGTGCAGAAAAGGACCGTTAGGGGTGCCACCGTTCGCCACGATGGCGATCTTGTCAGCTTCGCATGCCACTGCGCACCGCTGGCTGCACAGCCTCCCGCCACGCGCGCCCGGAGAGGCCCCCAGAGCGACACGTTAGTGGATGCGCTGGAGCGTGGGCGCAGAGTGGCCGCCTGCCGCGTCAAGCGCCTTGCCGCTGCTGCTATCTTGTCGGGCCCGGAGGCTTGTCGCTCACCGGGCTTCGAAGTAGCTTGGTCAGTCTTCCCGGCAAGCTCCTCTTGCCGGGGCCTTGTCGCCTTGTCGGAGCGCGTGGCGCGTCGCGGCAAGTTCCTTGGTGCACCTTGATTGGCCTTCCTGGCAAGCTCCTCTTGCCGGGGTCTTGTCTCCTTAGCTTATATACTTTGTTCTTGGATGGCTCCAAGGGAACCTTGGAGGGTCTTGGCATTCGCCCGGCAAGCCTTGCCGCGGGGTGCTGCAACTGCCCGTGCACAAGTTCGGGGTACTAGGGTACCCCTATTCTAGTACACCGACAGCCCGTTACTGTCATATTCTGCTTGCGGGCCAAATTCAGCCCATGGTTATAGTCGGCCCGTTTGTGGTCCGTTAATACGTTGGGCCGATTTCATAGCATCATCAAATACGGCCTATGAACGATGGCCCGTTATGGTCGGACCATGAACGGACGATTCCAACCCTAGCCCATTTACGGACATAATGCGGTCTATTTGGCCCATGTTTGGCCAATCGATTATACGACCCATATAAGGCCCATTGATAATACGGCCCGCAGAAGGCCCATTGTTTCTATGGCCCGTAGAAGGCCCACTATTTCTACGACCAGTAGGAGGCCCAGTGTCACTACAGTAAATATTAGCCCATGGTTATTGTGGCCTAGTTTAAAAAATAGGTTATTGCAGCTACTAGCTAACCGCGGAAAAAGAACTGCAATGACTACAAGCGAACAAATAAACAAGACAACAAGGAAATAAATAAGCAATCAACTAACGCTAGGCTATCACGGCTATTACACATATTACATCCACGGGGCATCAAAGTTTGCCACCAGTGCAAATATAGGGAACAAAGCAACATATCATATACAATGGTTGTCAAAGTTGGCGACCAGCGCAAATAAACACCGCAACAAAACAAATCCATAACTAAAACCACTTCAGAAGATCTCAAGAAACAATATCCTGGGTACCCATAATGCTGGCAAGATGTTTAGCAAGATTATTAAGTTCCTCTTGTTTGGCGCTTAAATCCTCCAGCGCTTGCTGTTGCACCGGAAAATATGCATCTGATTTCTGCAGGCAGCGAGTTCGAAGAGCTTGTGCCAGCAGTAGTGGCCTGTAACTCGAACACTACATCAAGACAGGACTTTTGGGTTCCCTCACTGTCGTCAAGATAGTTTTTATCAGCTTTCTTGGAGACCAACAGGGATGTCTCACTATCTTGAACCTTATCTGCATTACTTCCTTTACCATTGGATAACACGGTACTATTCTCCAATATTTTGTCCGCATTCTAAAAGAGAAACAAGCAGACACATCACATGTTTACCATGTTGTATATGAAACTCATTTTGGTAAATGAGTTCAGTAGTAAAGTGGACAGGATAACAACATGAAACAAACATATATCTATGTACCATTGTCACTTTATGGTCTATATCATTCTAGTTTTTGTTGCCAAATCAAGATAGAGACACAGTTCAAATAATATTTGTTCAAGACAAAGCAGAATAGACATAATATAAGTGTGGGTAACTATAGAGCAATAACAACACTTGTAATGTGCATGACATGAGAACATAACTGTTTATTCAATTGAAACTGAAATCAACATAGAGCAGGTTACAACAGCAAACCAGTTAAAGAAACAGGTTTAAAACATACCTATTGCGCCATTGGAGTTTCAATTCCATACTTCAAATTTGAAAATAGTTGGTATGAGTAAATACAGTCATGCAAGAGCAAAGGAGTATGAACCATAGCTAGATAACCTGACCTGAGAACAAATTTTCTTATCCTTTAGGCGTTGAGTTGCGATTCGGAGTGGTGATGCTCGTGCTTTGGGCACTGCAGTTCCCTTACTAACTGCTCGTGTTTGGGTGCTCTATGGTGGAGACGGTGATGTGTCAACTGGAACTGGGTTACTATCTGCCGGGGTTGGGGTTAGAAGGGGTGTAGCTGGTTCTCTGTCCAACTGGGTAGGGGTACAATCTGCGAGAGTCTGGGTTATGTGTGGTGGATCTGGTCCTTGGGCAAGTACTACCGTGGTTCTATCTGCATCAACTGGTAGCACTATCTTTTCCGAAGACCGTGTTGTTACTCCCTTAGATACTGCCATCACGCTCTCCAATTCAAATGGCTGATAAACAAGAAAAGTAATTGAAAGTATAGACATTGTATGATAGACAGGTGCAATGGATAGTGGGGAATAAAAGAGGGCATGCAATAATTCATATTTATGTTGTCTAACCAAACAGGATAGCATGACACAATTTCACATATATGATGGCTAACTAAACAGGATAGCATGACATAATTTCACATTATGATGGCTAACTAAAAAAGATGGAAAGACATAGTTCAAAATATGAGACTATGTAAACAGGATGACATGACATAACTATATAATGTGTTTATTAAATAGGTTGGCATGCCATAATTCACATACATTCACGGATAGAATGCCATAATTCAAAATATGATGACTGTAAACACTAAACATGATGAGATGATACAACTATATGATGTCTTTATTAAATGGGTTGCCATGCCATAATTCAGATAGATGATGTGTATGTACTATGTAAACATGATGGCATGATATAATTCAAATATATGATTTATATAGTAAGCAAATAAGCAGATGGCTATCCATATATGATGTAAAAACTAAGCAATGCAAGACAACATGCATGACATGGTTAATATAACCCTGCCAAGTTTGAGCATAGACCTCAGGGGGAAAATAGGACTAGTCATCAGTCTCTGAATCCTCCTCTGAGGAGCTCTCTATAACCAGCAAGATGTTTGCTTCAGCAGGTAGCATTGTCTTCTCTGAATACCTTGTTTTCACTCCAGATACTTCCATGACCGCTTCAAATGGCTGATGCACAGGAAGAGTAGTTGAATATACAAACGTTGTCGACAAATGGAACACGTAATACAAAAAAATGATAGCATGATATAATTCACATACATGATGATTGGCTAAACAGCATGGCATTGCATAATTCACATATATAATGCCTTTGCAACAAGATAGCATTGTATAATTCACATATATAATGTCTTGCAACAAGATGGCAATGCATAATTCACATATATGGTAATTAGACACTGAACAGGTGGCATTCACACAAAGCATGTCTAAACTAATCAAATGACACAGCAATGCGAGACACCATACGCACGATATGTGCAACATAACCCTGCCAAGTTAGAGCATACACCTCGGGGAGGGGGATAGGACTTGTCATCTGTCTCTGAATCCTCCTCTGAGGAGCTATCCGTAACCAACGAGATATGCACTTCGTCAGATAACATAGTCTTCTTTGAAGACCTTGTTTTCACTCCAGAATTTGCCATCACCGTGTCAAATGGCTGATGCACACGAAGAGTAGTTGAATGTAATAACATTGTTGACAAATGTAATATGTAACGAAAAGAAGGATGGCCTGATATAATTTACATATAAGATGACTGGCTAAGCAGGATGGCATTGCAAAATTCACATATATGATGCCTGGCTAAACAAGATGGCGTAGCATAATTCACATAAACGATGAATAAACTAAACAGATGGAATTCGCACAAAGGATGTCTAAACTAAGAAGATGACATATTTGATGTATAAAGTAAGCAATGCTAGACACCATATGCATGATATAACCAACATCAGCATGCCAAGATAGAGCGAAGACCTCAGGGGGTAAATAGGAGTTGTCTTCTCCTTCTGAATCCCCCTCAGAAAAGATATCTTCCTCTCGATTACAATCCGAAATGCGTGGAGGGGGGCTGCCTTTGCGTGATGTCTGCATGAAATTTTATTGCCATGCAAGGCTCGTCTCTTTTGCTGTACATGTTCAGTTCCATTCTTTACAATAACTGTCATGCATAGGAATAAAACATAGTGAGATTATGTAAGGAGTGCATGCAGAAATCCAGAGTGATGGTAGCAACCTGTGGATAGACCCCAAACCAATAATGGCAGGCAGATAATGGCTTTAGTTAAAAAATACAGATAATGGATTCTTTACAATTTGTTTCCCACCCAACATGAAACTCATAGTAGACACCGGAGATTAACCAGATAGTAGATAGATACTATTGATAGCAGCCCCGATATGTACCCCACAACCATTTAAAAACTCAAGTTTGACCATTAGTTTGGAGCTGACTCAGAGTCTAATCAGTGAACAGGACGATAAAGTAGCATGTAATATTAAGCGATGCATAATGTAAACAGACACGAAAGAGTGCGACCTCTCTTGCGGACCCGTGTAGTCCTCGAGGTCATCTGCTCGGTTGATGATGGTAGTGCAGTTTTCATGGCTGCCAGTGGCAGGGAAGAAGATCTGAGGCGGCGAAAGACAGTCTGGAGGCCGGATCCCTGCTGTGCTGGACCCTTCTGTCATTGGAGCAGCTGAGCTGGGGTGGACAACGGCGCAGTAGGAGCGGGACAAACCACGCAAGATTTTCTTTGACAACTATCTATAAGAGAAGTTATTCTATAAGGGCTCGTTTGAATTGGAGGATTCCAACAATGCAGGGATAGGAAATAGGCAGGAATAGGATAGGAATGCACGTGCAATACAGAGAATTTAAAAACACAAGATTTCTGCCAATCTAGGTGTTTGATTCACAACAATTGGAAGATCACAGGATGCAAAGAAGCATGGTGAGATTAAGTCAAACCACAAGAAAATGTACGGTTATAATGCTATTATGCTACTATGTCTTAGTCTTGTGCTTCATGAATACGAATTTGAATAGGAGGACAAGTGAAAATTAAAATTCCTACATTTTTTGTTTCAAGGAGACACTAAAGGAACAAATCAGTGTGCTCAGTGGACAATATATATAACATGTAGAGTAAAAATGAGATGCAACAAGTGCACAACCTCTTTGGTGAAGCCATGTCGATCTCAGCGTGATTGGGTTGGCCGGCGAGGATACTCTGGCTGACTTGGCTATCGGAGGAGGGGAAGAAGATCTTAGGCGTCTGGAGATGGAGCCCGAGGTACTACTCTGCTGTGATGGAGGGTTTCATGATTGGAGCAGCTCCGGTGAGTTTACCGACGCCGAGGCTGAAGCGGGACAAGAGAGACAACGAACAACGTTAACCTGAGTGGAATTCTAATAGCATCTCCAATACATGACGTAAAATACATAAACACAAAGTGCTAGATGTAAAATACATCAGCCGCTCATCTCTGAACTTAACTGTCGAAACTGAATTTAACTGTCGAAACTGAACTTAACTGTCGAAACTGAACTTAACTGTTGAAACTGAATTTTCCTGTCGAAACTAAAAGCACTAGCAAGGTGAGGCTACACGTCGGTCGAATGACTTTTTCATCTATGGTCAATCGATTTTGCAGCCATTGGATACGAAATCAAGGGCCTGTGGTTCATCTTCAACCTCCACCCCCTGAGCCGGCCAAACAGCAGCCCTACGCCGCCCACAGCCGGCGGTGCGCCGCCCCGCCCGCCCCAAAAACACTCCCCGCCACCGGTCTGCCGCTGCCCCGGCC